>NC_066622.1:115826829-115871829 GCF_025201925.1 Gopherus flavomarginatus | reverse complement strand
CCCAGGAAGGATCTTCTAGGCAAAGGGAGATCCTGCAGTGGCGTACAAACAGTTTAGGGACTCGTACACCACGTATTTCAGAACAGGTAACATGATTACTGATAAGGTGGAATGGTCAAAATACCCTTATGTTATGCTAATCCTATACGTTTCTTGTGATTGTTACAGGCCAGTGTAAATTAAAACAACTTGAACTCAGTGTATGGTGGAAGAAGCACATAAACGTGCACCAGGAATGGAGCAGTGAAAGTGAGTCCTTTAAACCGCTGTTATGCTCCATCCACTAACCTGCACTTTCTACAATCTGGGAGTACTTGAGGTAAGAAGACCTAGTAATTATTGGACAGACACTGGTTTAGAAATAATAGGCGCGTTCCATCCTGACAGAGGGAGGAAGGTATAGACCGAATCAGTGGCTCTTTAGAAATTTTTTACATTCTTTTCCTCTTGTCACATTTCCCATTAAATACCTATGTGCATTTGTGTGTGTATGGTTATCCTTCAGTAACTATTCTTCCTTGCTACTACTTGTCAGATATTGTAGAATGGGGTAGCAATGCTGTGTTCATTCATTTGAATGAGGGCTCCTCCACGTTGCTAGCAAACATACAGGTGCGGCTACTGGGGACTGAAAAAGCTGCCATGCAAAAAAGCCACTTGGATTAAACACTAGCAGGATAATCTAAGTGTTGTAAACCAGAGGAAATGGTACAGACCGGGGATCCTGCCTGAGCTGCCAATCCAGTAAAGGTTCCATTTTGACAGACAATAGGTGTTCTGCAGATCTGTATTATCAACCATCTTTGCAGCCTTTGCTTCATCTGAGTCCATGAGAAGTTTGATGGCAACTCTGAGAAACCCAGAGTCTGCCAGGCCTGTTCCTCTGTGGACTACCAACAATATGCTGCTGCTGAACTTCAGTACCTTATCGGGTCTAAATCAGAGTCCTGTTGAATATTTGTAGTGAATTAGGTTTTGCTTCCATTGTTTTATGGTATTTTTTTCTCCGTCATTTCAGAGGAGGAAAGCCATGGTATTTTAAAACCAGAGGTCCCATGTATAGCTACAAACAGTGGCCCTCTTCATATATTTTTTTGAAGTGGAGATTACCTATCAACATCCACCCAATATTTTTATGTCAGAGCTAGAACTGTATTGTCAGTTTCATTGTTGCCTAGTACCCACAAGCTTGGGGGGGTGGGAGGGAGGAGAGGAGGTCACCAACCATTCTTTTGTGACAGAACAGATAATCCAGTATATCCCTGGCACTATGCTGTTTTCATCAACAATGCACAGAGTGGCCTGCTGATGATGATTCAGTCTATGCTAATGAGCATATAATTAGTGGTTTACATACAGGCTTGCATGTCCATGGACATATATGCCCTCCCATATTGTACAGGTGCCTTTCACTGTTCAGGCAAGCAATGGCACAGCCTTGTATGGGAAAATATAGCTTGCTCCCTACCATTATGGAGCACTAGCAACTATCAGCTCTCTCTAAAAAAAAAAATAAAAAAAAAGAGAGGAGTCCTTGTGACATCTTAGAGACTAACAAATTTATTTGGGCATAAGCTTTTGTGGGCTAGAACCCACTTCATCAGACGCATGAAGTGAAAAATACAGAAGCAGATATAAATACATGAAAGGATGAGGGTTGCTTTACCAAGTGTGTGGTCAGTTTAACAAGATAAATCAATTAACAGCAGGATACCAAGGGAGGAAAAATAACCTTTGAAGTTGTAAGAAAGTAGCCCATTACAGACAGTTGAGTAACAGTAGGGATAAATTAGTATTGGGGAAATTAAGTTTAGGTTTTGTAATGACCCAACCACTCACAGTCTTTATTCAGGTCTAATCTGATGGTATCCAGTTTGCAAATTAATTTCAGTTCTGCAGCTTCACGCTGTAGTCTGTTTTTTAAGTTTTTTGTTGAAGAATTGCCACTTTGAGGTCTGTTATTGAGTGACCAGAGAGATTGAAGTGTTCTCCTACTGGTTTTTGAATGTTATGATTCCTGATGTCATATTTGTGTCCATTTATTCTTTTGTGTAGAGACTGTCCAGTTTGGCCAATGTACATGGCGGAGGGGCATTACTGGCACATGATGGCATATATCACATTGGTAGATGTGCAGGTGAACGAGCCCCAGATGGTGTGGCTGATGTTGTTAGGTCCTATGATGGTGTCCCTTGAATAGATATGTGGACAGAGTTGGCACCGGGGTTTGTAGCAAGATTTGGTTCTTGGGTTGGTGTTTTTGTTGTGTGGTGTGTAGTTGCTGGTGAGTATTTGCTTCAGGTTGGGGGTCTGTCTGTAGGTGAGGACTGGCCTGTCCCCCAAGATCTGTGAGAGTGAGGAATTGTCCTACAGGATAGATTGTAGATCCTTAATGATGCGCTGAAGAGGTTTTAGTTGGGGGCTGTAGGTGATGGCTAGTGGCGTTCTGTTACTTTCTCTTTTGGACCTGTCCTGTAGAAGCTCTCAGGGAACTGAAGTAGGTCAAGCTCCAGCATATTTGCACAGGCATCATATAGCAATAGATCTTTGGGGTGTTACGGAAATACTGGTGGCTCCTAACATTATGCTTGGGTTAGGTATTCTGAGTAGTGATAATACTAAACCTTATACAGACAATTCTGGGTGTGTGCTGGTGCTGCTGCTGGCACTGCTGCTCTGCCTGAGACCTGGAACTTGCCCTGGCACTGTGTACAGTATTGAGAGAGCTTCCCTCCACCGGAGCCAGTGGCTGCTTACTCTACTTTCCTGAATATATGCCTCTTGTGATTGTCAGCATGTCAGACAGCGTGGTTGGATATGATCACTGGTGTAAATAGAAGACTGATCCCACACCCTTGATATTGTCCTTTGCTATTATTTCCCAGGTGTTGTATTTGTTCTCCTCTTGCTGCTGCTGGTTGCCCATGTGGAGCAGTACAGAATCTCGTAAGAATTTCCAGCATCCCTACAAGTCCCCGGAGCCTTTCTTGTTCTGTTAAGTAACAGCACTGACTTTTTCGGTCCCATTGATTGCATGCATACTTCCTCAAAGTTCTCTGTGTTTTGTTTCTTGCAATATAGGGATTCCACTAGTTGCTTCCTGACAAACCTGCTGCATCATCTGGCAAGGAGCACTTTCAGAATCTAACAATCTCAGTTTCACACATCGTAACTATAAAACTGACCCATGAAGCAAATTCATGTTATTTATTCACTTTTTGGTTATGGCTGATATTGACTATTCTAGTGTCCCGTCAGGAAGTCTTTTCAAAACTACCATCAATGGTAAATGAACCTTCACGAGTCTCACCTCTAGTTATTCTATATTTTTTCCAAATTTAAGCTTCTTTCAATATTTTCTCTCAGCTGTTTGAAGCTACTTATTGTAAATTGTTGGTTAAGATTTTTTGTCACCGTTTATATACTGGGGGCCTATATAATGTATAAAGTTATTCAATTGTCAGTAAATCTTTATTCAGCAACTGTGAATGCACCTGGTCTGGGTATTTTTGAAACAAGACAGCATACATTTTGTCCTCACTGGGGCTGGTGCTTTTTGCAGCTCCACTGAAGTGATTCTAAGAATTGTTCTCTCCTGATTTTGCCATAAGCTTGAAGCATCTGGTAAATGGGTGCAAACTCTTTCCACTCGTGCATCCATGCTTTAATTTGCCATTACATCCTCACCACCACTAGCTCTTTTTAAACTGTCAAAATGAGACTCATTGGACACCACGTTTGATTTAGGATTGGGATTTTACTGTGTCCTGAGATGAAAAGGCCTGCAAGCACTTTCACGTTAATTTCCTTGGGCAGGTCTCTCATACTGTGCATTGTTCCTCGTAAGTAAAGTACATTGTATACAAGAGCATGAATAGTGATTAGTGTGCTTAGAGGGTATTTTTCTCCCAGTAACCCTAGTGAGAACTGAATACACCGGAGTCCACTTGCAGTTTCCTTCACCACTTTTACAACCTTATATCCCTTTGTAGTCTGGATATTTATTCAGTGTCCTTGGTAGCTTGCTTGCAATGCAAGAGAGAGAAAACATTCACATATTCCCTACACCATTTTTCTCTTTAGTGGGTATTAGCAGATGTGCTTCCAGCAGACTGGCTAAGCACAAACAGGCTTTTAGGCTGACAAGTGCATGAACCAAAGGCCCTATTGGTGAATGCGCTTGTGCTCCCCACTCTACCTGCAAATATCTCACTGTCCTGGCCTTCCTGCACCATACCTACCATACTGCCAAAGTTGGATTTCTTCAAAATATCCCTTTCCCTCCCTCAAGAGAATCCGCTGATTGATTTGTTTTCTTGCTGCTCACTAACTGATGTTTATAAGTGCTCCTGCTGCAGAGTCATTGCTTCTCTTGGATAAGCACGCGAATCTTTTGTCTTGAACAGTAGAATAAAATTCCACTCCTTGGACAACACTCAAGTGGTTTTCTGAGTTTTCTGAGTTTCTTTTTTAGTGTTTCTATCAGCCAACCTCCTGCCTGCTCTTCTACTGCATTGTCTGGAATTCAAGGAAAATTCTTCTTTAACAATTGTGAGCAATTGTGTGTTGTTTGGTGTATCTTGGATGAGAAAAAGGCATTCATGTCATTTTCTGCTAGAGGGGAGATGTGGCTCAGTCTTGATCCAATTCCAGTCTCCTCCCTTATTTTAATATTTTTGCAAAGGTTGCTGCAGAAGGAGAGGAAATCTCCACCTTAGTTTATCCAGTCTCCTTTCTTCTCTCTGGCTTTACCGTCTTTCTTCCTTCTAGCTCCTGGAAGATAATTACTTCTCTCGTCACTTTTTAAAGCTTTTCATCATGTCTTCACTATACTTTTCCAAACTTTCTGAGCCCAGAAAGCAGCCTTAACTTGGTTACATTCTCTCTTCATTACCATAGCCAGAAATTGTTCCATTAAGTTCAACAGAGATGCAATGAACATGACTTCATGTGGGACTTGTGGTGCTGACTGCAGCCTGTACCTAGCATGTAGCAGCATCTATGGGCTCCTCTCCTAATGTAAATCTGAAAGACAGTGAAAGAAAGAGTCTGTGGAGACACTGAGGGTATGTTTACACAGCAATTAAATGCCCACGGCTGGCCTGAGTCAGCTGATTTGGGCTCATGGGACTTGGGTTGTAAAATTGTTGTGTAGACTTTCAAGTTTGGGCTGGAGCCTGAGCTCTGAGAATCTGCAAGGGGGATGGGTCCCAGGACCAAGGCTCCAGACTGAGCCCGAACATCTACACAGCTATTTTTAGCCCCATAGCTTGAGCCCTGCAAGCCTGCTTCAACTGACCTGGACCAGCTGTGGCGATGTTGCAGGTCTTTTCGTCCAATGTAGACATACCCTGAGGGAAACAGGCAGGAGAGGCTGTGAAAGCTCTAGGGGAAGGCATATACCAGGGGTTCTCAAACTGGGGGTCGGGATCCCTCGGGGTAGTGAGGTTATTATATGGGGGTTGCAAACTGTCAGCCTCCATCCCAAAGCCTGCTTTGCCTCCAGCATTTATAATGATATTAAATATATTAAAAAGTGTTTTTAATTTATAAGGGGGGCTCGCACTCAGAGGCTTGCTATGTAAAAGGGGTCACCAGTAGAAAAGTTTGAGAACCACTGGCATATACAGTATTCCTGTTTTGAGCTAATTGACTGATACAGAGAAAATAGTGACTAGCCATTTACTGTTTCTCTAATTGATATAAAAACAAGACTAATAAGAGAGAGCCCAGCTTGCGGGCTCTTTACATTGTAGAATGTCTCTCCCCCACGACCCCCGTACTATAATGATGCGTTATAGTATCATAGAATCATAGAAAATTACGGTAGGAAGAGACCTCAGGAGGTCATCTAGTCCAACCCCCTGCTCAAAGCAGAACTGATTCCCAGCTAAATCATCCCAGCCAGGTCTTTGTCAAGCTGGGCCTTAAAAACCTCTAAGGATGGATTCTAAGATTCCACCACCTCCCTAGGTAATCCATTCCAGTGCTTCACCACCCTCCTAGTGAAATAGTGTTTCCTAATATCCAACCTAGATCTTCCCCACTGCTAATTGAGACCATTGCTTCTTGTTCTGTCATCTGCCACCACTGAGAACAGCCTAGTTCCATCCTCTTTGAAACCCCGCTTCAGGTAGTTGAAGGCTGCTATCAAATCACCCCTCACTCTTCCCTTCTGCCCAGTTCCCACAGCATCTCCTTATAAGTCATATGCCCCAGCCCCCTAATCATTTTTGTTGCCCTCCGCTAGACTCTCTCCAATTTGTCCACATCCTTTCTGTAATTGGGGCCCCAAAACTGGATGCAATACTCCAGATATGGCCTCACCAGTGCTGAATAGAGGGGAATAATCACTTTCCTCGATCTGCTGGCAATGTTCTTACTAATGCAGCCCAATATGCCGTTAGCCTTCTTGGCAACAAGGGTACGCTATTGACTCATACCCAGCTTTTTGTCCACTGTAATCCCCAGGTCCTTTTCTGCAGAACTGCCACTTAGCCAGTCAGTCCCCAGACTGCAGCAGCTCATGGGATTCTTCTGTCCTGGGTGCAGGACTCTGCACTTCTCCTTGTTGAACCTCATCAGATGTCTTTTAGCCCAATCCTCCAATTTGTCTAGGTAACTCTGGACCCTATCCCAACCCACTAGCATATCTACCTTTTCCCTCAGCTTAGTGTCATCCACAAACTTGCTGAGTGTGCAATCCATCCCATCATCCAGATCATTAATGAAGATGTTGAACAAAAATGGCCCCAGGACCTACCCCTGGGGCACTCCACTTGATACCAGCTGTCAACTAGACATTGCGCTGTTGATCGCTACCCGTTAGGGTGACCAGATGTCCCTATTTTATAGGGATATTCCCAATATTTGGGGCTTTTTCTTATATAGGAGCCTATTATCTCCCCACCCCCATCCCGATTTTTCACACTTGCTGTCTGGTCTCCCTACTATCAATTGAGCACGACGATCTGGCCATCTTTCTGTCCACCGTATAGTTCATTCATCTAATCCATACTTCTTTAACTTGCTGGCAAGTATACTGTGGGAGACTGTATCAAAAGCTTTGCTAAAGTCAAGATATATCACATCCACTGCTTTCCCCATATCCACAGAGCCAGTTATCTCATCATAGAAGGCAATAAGGTTGGTCAGGCATGACTTCCCTTGGTGAATCCATGTTGACTGTTCCTGATCAGCTTCCTCTCCTCCAAATGCTTCAAAATGGATTCCTTGAGGACCTGCTTCATGATTTTTCCGGGGCCTGAGGTAAGGCTGACTGGTCTGTAGTTCCCCAGATTCTCCTTCTCCCCTTTTTTAAAGATGAGCACTATATTTGCCTTTTTCCAGTTGTCCTGGACCTCAAAGATAATGGCCAATGGCTCTGCAATCATGTCAGCCAATTCTCTCAGCACCCTCAGCTGCATTAGATCTGGACCCATGGACTTGTGCATGTCCAGCTTTTCTAAATAGTTCTTAACCTGTTCTTTCACCACTGAGGGCTGCTCACCTCCTCCCCATACTGTGTTTCCCCGGACAGCAGTGTGGGAGCTGACCTTGTCTGTGAAGACGAAAGCGAAAAAAGCATTGAGTACTTCAGCTTTTTCCACATCATTTGTCACTAGATTGACTCCCCCATTAAGTAATGATCCATGACATTCTTGTTGCTAACATACCTGTAGAAACCCTTCTTGTTACCCTTCACATTCCTTGCTAGCTGTAACCCCAATTGTGCTTTGGGCTTCCTGATTACAACCCTGCATGCTCGAGCAATATCTTTATACTCCTCCCTAGTCATCTGTCTAAGTTTCCACTTCTTGTGAGCTTCCTTTTTATTTTTAAGCTTATCAAAGATTTCTCTGTAAGCCAAGCTGGTTGCCTGCCATATTTGCTATTCTTTCTGCACATCGGGATGGTTTGTTCTTTTGTCCTCAATAGGGCTTCTTTAAAATATAGCCACCTCTCCTAGACTCCTTTCCTCCTCATATTAGCCTCCCAGGGAATCCTGTTCATCAGTTCCTTGAGAGAGTCAAAGTCTGCTTTTCTGAAGTCCAGGATCCGTAATCTGCTGCTCTCCTTTCTTCCTTTTGTCAGGATCCTGAACTTGACCATCTCATGGTCACTGCTGCCCAGATTGCCACCCACTTCTACTTCCCCTACTAATTCTTCCATGTTTGTGAGCAGCAGGTCAAGAAGAGTAATTGTATTCTAAGGACAAAAAAAAAAAAAAACAAAAACCACCTATGAGTTCACGCTTTTTCCTATACATCTGATCCCTGAATCTGATCTCATTTACACCAGTGTAAATCAAGAGTAACACCACTGAAGTCCACCATCATTTAGGCACTTTTATGTGCCCACATTACCATAGTGTCTGTCTCCATAATGTATACATCCTCACAACACCCATCTGAGGGAGGGAAGTGCTGTTATCGTCATTTCACAGCTGGAGAATTGAGGGAACAGAGAAACTGAATGATTGGCTAACATCACACAGGAAGTCTGTGGCAGGCCAAGGAATTGTACCAATTAATCCTATGTCCCATGCCAGCATCTTAAGCTCTGGATCATCCTCCTCTCAATGGAATTACTTCAGTGTTTAAATGATGTGAGATCAGAGTCAGGCCTCCCTGGTGTTTAGGAGGCTGAAAGGTATGGTTCCCTCAGCCCTCACTGCAAATATTTCATTTTCTTGAAATTATGTGAAGTAAAAATGTATAGGATTTCTCTCAGCTCTAATTACACTGATCTACAATTTTTGAGAAGTCATCTGCTTCAGAGATAAAATGTGATATTTATTATGTATTTCGATGTGCTGAATTCAAATATGACAATTAAAACAACTGATTGGCTACTGTTTCTAAGATATTTAAGTTTTTACATTTTATGTCTATGTATATTGTGTAGATAGTAGAGTTTTAATCATAAATTGTAAACCTAGGTCTTTTCATGTGCTTATGGTTGTTCTACACGATAATATTTCAGCTGTCCTGTTTATGTAACACTTTAAAAATCAGCAAAAGGGTTATATAAATAGAATTTATTATGAAACAAAAGGCAAAAAACTATTATGTACATAGTTTAGTCCTATTCAGTGTCTACTCGACGCTTCTTGGCTTGTCTCTTGTATTCATTAAATGGAGCATGTCTTGTCACTGTCCAGCAATAGTCTGTAAGCATTGATGGGCTCCATTTGCCCTGATAGCCTGCCAGGAGATTCCACTGCTGTAGTCTGGAGCCCAACAGCTCTGCCTTATGTCATAAACAGATAAGTAAGAGTTAATAGAACAAAAGTGCTTCATATCTCTTTTGCCTGGAAAGGGTTAACAAGAACAGTGAGCCTGGCTGTCACCTGACCAGAGGACCAATCAGGAGACAGGATACTTTCAAATCTTGAGGGAGGGAAGGTTTTTGTGTGTGCTGTTAGTTTTTGGTTGTTGTTCACTCTGGGGGCTCAGAGAGACCAGACGTGCAACCAGGTTTCTCTCCAATCTCCCTGATATAGGTTCTTATAGATTCAAAATAGTGAGTACTAGGTAGATAAAGCGAGTTAGGCTTATGCTTGTTTTCTTTATTTGCAAATGTGTATTTGGCTGGGAGGAGTTCAAATTGGTATTTTGCTGAAAAGATTTTAATTTGTACTTGTATACTTAGACTGGGAGGGTATTCCCAGTGTCTATAGCTGAAAGATCCTGTAACATATTTCATCTTAAATTTACAAAGATAATTTTTACTGTTTTTTCTTTCTTTAATTAAAAGCTTTTCTTGTTTAAGAACCTGATTGTTTTTTTTGTTCAGGGGACGGGGTCTGGATTCACCAGGGAACTGGTGGAGAGAAAGGAGGGAAGGGGGAGAGAGAGACTAATTTCTCTCTGTGGTAGGATTACTGTCTCTCTCAGGGAGAATCTGGGAGGGGAAGAGAGAAGGAGGGGAGAAGGTGCATTTTCCTCTCTGTTTTAAGATTCAAGGAGTATGAATCACACAGTGATCTTCCAGGATAACCCAGGGTGGGGAAGCCTGGGAGAGGCAACAGTGAGGCAAAGGGTTTACTTTCCTTGTGTTAAGTTCCAGAGGGTCTGGGTCTTGGGGGTCCCACGGCAAGGTTTTGGGGGGACCAGAGTGTACCAGGCACTGGAATTCCTGGTTGGTGGCAGCGCTACAGGTTCTAAGCTGGTAATTGAGCTTAGAGGAATTCATGCTGGTACCCCATTCTTTGGACGCTAAGGTTCAGAGTGGGGAATTATTTATACCATGACACCTTACTCTTGGGTAGTTCCAAATCCCTGACAAGGTCATTCAGTTCACCTTGTGTTATGAGGTGTGGTTCAGAGGAGGAGGATGGGAGAAAATGTGACATTGATGGTTCAGGACCAGAAGTTTCATCCTCTTCCTCTTCCTCGTCTGACTCAAGTGAGAATGATTCTGCTGCATCAGGAACCGGCAGTCCTTCTCCGTGGGGTACTGGGCGTATAGCTGATGGAATGTTTGGATAATGCACAGTCCACTTTTTCTTCTTTGACACACCTTTCCCAACTGGAGGCACCATGCAGAAGTAACAATTGCTGGTATGATCTGTTGGCTCTCTCCAAATCATTGGCACTGCAAAAGGCATAGATTTCCTTTTCCTGTTCAACCACTGGCGAAGATTTCTTGCACAAGTGTTGCAGCATATGTGTGGGGCCCACATCTTGTCCTGATCTCCAATTTTGCAGCCAAAAGAAAGGTGATAGGCTTTTTTAACCATAGTGGTTATACTGCGCTTTTGTGATGCAAAAGTCACTTCACGACAAACATAGCAGAAGTTATCTGCACTGTTCACACAAGTACGAGGCATCTCTGCTCACTTTGGCTAAACAGAAATGTGTCCCTTTGCAAAATCAAACACTGACAAATAAGAGAGCACCACACTGTATGATTTCTGGAGCTGATAGAGGGCAATTTGTTCAGCAGAGTGATGTAAGCTTTGTTATGATTGCATCATCCATGACTTCTAGGAATAACATGATGCAATTCATATAATGTATGATGCAATACCAGCTTCAGATTGCATCATTCATTGTTTTGCCTAAAAAGCAAGTACTGTCCAAACCCAGTCATAGATTTATTCATAGATCCAGTCAAAGATGTATTTTAGTCATTTCTGGTTTAAACTGAGATCCCTTCCCTTTATAACTCACTTATCCTCCGCCATTCCCAAGTCAAGGGTTTTATATACTGACCCAATAGCATATCTTGAAAACTAGAGCCAATCAACAATTTTAAGCATCATTTTTGTTCTCAGTGACCCAGAATTACTAAAGTTGGACTACATTTATTTCAGAAGCATTTTGACTGTAGAGCAGTGTTACCACCCTTCTTATATTTTTGTCAGTTCTGCTTATTTCCTTTTTTTCACAGGCCTCTGTATGTTTGGCAGTGATTGTATGAAATAATAGGATATGGAAGATGTGAAATACCATCTCAATGATAGTCAGCATAAGTCTTGTGTAGCTATCCAGGACTCGCCTCTTCCCCCATTTACACTAGTACAACCCTATTTATCTCTAGGTGTTTTATTTACAAGGAGGTGACCAAACAGTGGTAAAATAAAATGGCAGAAAAAAACACAAAAAGAAAAAAAACCTTAGCAACAGAAAGTACATAAAACTGAAATATTTTAAGTGTTGATCCTTCAGACTTTCAAAATGAAGTAAGTATTGCAAGTTCCTCAGTAGCACATTTCCCACTGGCACATTCACTAATCCTGTTTTCTGAGCAGACTATAGCACATTCTCTCCTCCACTTCCACTTTAAATTGAACAAAAGCGCTGCTGGTCCCTTCCTGTTGTCTTGAGCTTACGTTATGTATCTTATCCCTCAAAAAGCATAGCAACTGCACTGTTCTTCCACATCTACACTGAAGTTGAAGGTGTAATTTCCAGCTTGGGGAGCTATGACCATGCTACCTCTGATCTAGCTACTGTGCAACAAATAGAAGTGTAGCCACGATGGCATGAGTGGGACAAACTAGTTGCCCTGCATACAAAATCATATGAAATCCTTGGGATGTAGTCATGCCATGGCAGTTGCACTTTTATTTTTAACTCACTAGCTTAATCAGAGTTAGCGTGGGTATGTCTACACTGGAGCTGGAGGTATAATTAACACTCCCTAGCTACTTCATGAATACAGCTGGATAGATGTTTTTCAATCGAAACATTTTTCAGTAAAACATACTGCTTCAGTGACATCGAAACAGTTAGTGAATAAGTTGATTTTGTTGAATTGTTTTGGTTGGAGGGAAAAAACTAAAAATCTTTTTTTTAAAAAAGCCAAACATTTGATTTTGATGTTTTTGAAACAAAATGTTTCAATTTTTTGATTCAGAACAATCAGTGTTTTATTTATGAATGTCCATTCATTTTGTTAAGAAATATTTTATTTAAAACAGTTGCTTTGTTTTCAGGTTTAGCTAAACATTTTATTTGACCTGAAAGTGATTTTTTTTTGATTTCTTGATTTCTTGAAAAATTTGTTTTCTGTTTGTCCTGAATTTTTGTTTTGTTTTTTGAATTGCCAGTGTTCTGAAAAATCCATTATTCATCCAGCTTTACTTAAGGAGATAGGCTAAGTGCTATATTCAGCCTGAATTGTATCCAAGGCTGTTGTCTAAATACGCTACACCCTTTGTGTTTGTCGAGACATCAACCTTTCTAAAGTTGTGGGAGCACCACATAATCTAAACAGGAATGGTTACAAAATGAAGGGTCCTTGCTATAGGGCAAAACCTGTTCTGAGCCTACACTCATTATACAGCCAATTTTCTTTTTCCTGCTCTAACCATTTTCTGGTTGCTGGGCATCCTAAATAGAAAGGAGGAAACCCACCCTCTTCTTTAACAGAGTGGTTCTACAGTGCTATAGAACACAAGATCAATTTCCTATCCTGACACTGGTTTAACACGGATATAATTCCAGTGACTTCTGTGAAGTTATTCCTGATTTACGATGTTGTGAGAAGGGAGCCATATGAGCAGTAGCTATGAATGGTACCAGCTCATGCACAGTGTAGTATGTTTTACTTATATATGTATATAAGTCCCAAGGAACTTTGGACTGCGTTCTTTGTTCTTTTTATACATCAAAAGGAAACTTTTATATAGTTACTCCATTGTGAGATCTTTACATATGAGGATGTTGTTGTCATGGGTTGCACCCCCCTTCTGAGATGGCACCTGATGTACTGGGGTTTCACTGAGCCTCTCCTGCTCCACCAGCCTGGGTTCCCTCTCTATGCTTTGCTGAATTAGGCTCTCCAGCCTCTCGCAGCACACACACATACACAGGTAGGGCCACACCCTGCTGCAAACACAGGCTGAAGTCAGCTCTGTGTGAGGGGACTCCCCCAGCACTCACATGCACACCCCTTTTGGGAAATAAACCCAAAATAATGCTGTTTTACGCTGTATAGAAAAATCTGTACAGCGTGAGCCCATAAAAATCCTCTCTTCCTCAATGTCAAGAGAGATGTGCATGACTTCTTGCCACCCCAGTTAGAAATTGTACAATCTGGATTATATTATAAACAAGAAATACGTTTATTAACTACAAAAGGTGAATTTTAAGTGAATATAAGAGCTAACAGACAGAACAAAGCAGATTACTGAGCAAATAAAACAAGGTACGCAAGCTAAGCTAAATATACTTAAGAAACAGGTTACAAAATGTAATTTCTTACCCTAAATGTTGTTTTAGGCAGGTTGCAAGGTTTCTGTGGTTCAGTGTTCTAGTTATATTTCTTTTCAGACTGGACCCCTGTCTCAGTCAGGACTCACCCACGCCTTCCTTTCAGGTAGTGTTAGTGGTCTTTCTTCTTGAGCAGACAGGCCATGGAGAGGAGTCCTGTTTGCCTTCCTTCCCACCCTTAAATAGGATTTACTTGAGGTGGATTTACTTGCCCCCCCCCTTCCCTTCCAGTGGAAAGTTACAAGAAGTCTCAGGTAATGTTTAATATCAGGTGACAAGACCACCTGACCTAGTAATGTCACAGTTATGTCCCCAGACACATCCCAGGAGGGAGAGAGATAAGTATCTTCATGGTCTTATTGTTCCTTCCTGATGGCCCATCAAATCTGATGGCCTGTCGTCTGGTGAATGTCTTCCCAATACATGCTCAGTTGTAATTGTTACATAATCCATATTCCTAACTTTAGATACAGAAATGACACATGCATACAAATTGGATAATCACATTCAGTAAAAGCAGCAAAGAACCCTGTGGTACCTTATAGACTAACAGACTTTTTGGAGCATGAGCTTTCGTGGGTGAATACCCACTTGGTTGGATGTACCCACGAAAGCTCATGCTCCAAAACGTCTGTTAGTCTGTAAGGTGCCATACGATTCTTTGCTGCTTTTATAGGTCCAGACTAACATGGCTACCCCTCTGATACTTGACACATTCAGTAAATAATAACCTTTCCCATGATACCTTACAAGACCCATCTTGCATGAAGTATATCTCAGTGATGTCATATCCATATTATAAGCATATTTCCATAAAGAATATGGAGTGCAACGTCACAGTTGTGAAAGCCAAGACTATAACAGGGTTCAAAAAAGAACTAGATAAGTTCATGGAGGATAGGTCGATCAATGGCCATTAGCCAGGATTAGCCTCTGTTTGCCAGAAGCTGGGAATGGGTGACAGGAGATGGATCACTTGATGATTATCTCTTCTGTTTGTTCCCTCTGAAGCACCTGGCACTGGCCACTGTCGGAAGACAGGATATTGGGCTATATGGACCTTTACTCTGACCCAGTATGGCCATTCTTATTAATTAAATTATTCTTTCTCTTAAACAGTTAAATAAGTGACATTGTCGCCGTTTTCTTCAGAATTAAAATTTTGCTTTTAGTTTGACATGCTATTACCATAGTTATTAATATGATCAGGTATTTTTGATGTAAATTGTGGGGCAGGGGGAGTGTAAAATTGGATTGGGATGGGGATTAAAGTGGATAGATGTAGCTTACTGTACAACCAACTCTAGGAGGTATATTTTTATATAGTCATGAATGGAACACTATTAGTATGCTGGACCTCAGAAATATTCTTCCATTTTTAAAGAGAATCACAGAACATTCTAGTTTTCTCATTATATTCAGCACATATTAACAAGAATAGGGATAAGGACTCATTTAAATTGTGCATGTGCAGCTATGCTTTTCCCTCGTGAGGTGAAATATAGATGTTAACCCATGCTTGATCTGAATCTGATAGTAAAATGTGCCTTGACCTTAACTCCCTTACATGTGCCTGAGCATCCAAGTTGTCTGAAAGGGCAGAGCACTAGACAAAGTATGCAGATTTAGATCTGCATTGGAGAAACATAGTTGATATCAAGACAATTGTGCCTCAGTTGGACAGATTAGACAAAGGCCTGTAGGATTGTGTTGGAGGATGGTGGAAATATATCTCAATTACACTCTTCAGAGACTAGAAAGGCTGGGTTATTCTCTTTCCCTCCAGGTGCTGTACAACAATACATGTCACAAGAAGTGCTAAAAAAATAACAGTACAATGTAACCAATGATATAAAACACAACGTTTCAGAAATGCAGACTAATGGAACAGTCATAGAAATGGAGGGGAAAGGATGGGAAGGTTATGAAGAATATTTACAGTGAAGCACACCTTTGGGGAAAAAAATTGGGGGCCAGATCCTCAGCTGACACAGACCAGGATTGCTCCTTTGAAGTCAAGGGAATTATGCTGATTTATGCCAGTTGAAAAACTGGCCCAGTATGTGTCATTTATTAATAGGGAGTGAGGGGCTGAAATTGTTGGAAAAGGGGAGTGCGTTTCATACTTCAGGGACCACATGATACAATTAAAAGCAGCAAAGAATCCTGTGGCACCTTATAGACTAACAGACGTTTTGGAGCATGAGCTTTCGTGGGTGAATACCCACTTCTTCAGATACATGTGGTGGAAATTTCCAGGGTCAGGTATATATATGCTAGCAAGCAAGCTAGAGATAACGAGGTCAGTTCAATCAGGGAGGATGAGGCCCTGTTCTAGCAGTTGAGGTGTGAAAACCAAGAGAGGAGAAACTGGTTCTGTAGTTGGCAAGCCATTCACAGTCTTTGTTCAATCCTGAGCTGATGGTGTCAAATTTGCAGATGAACTGAAGCTCAGCAGTTTCTCTTTGAAGTCTGGTCCTGAAGCTTTTTTTTGCTGCAGGATGGCCACCTGGAGGCATGAAGGTAGGCATACCGACCGCTATGCCTACCTTCATGCCTCCAGCTTCCATCCCGGACACATCACACGATCCATTGTCTACAGCCAAGCCCTGAGGTACAACCGCATCTGCTCTAACCCCTCAGACAGAGACCAACACCTACAAAATCTCCACCAAGCATTCTCAAAACTACAATACCCGCACGAGGAAATAAGGAAACAGATCAACAGAGCCAGACGTGTACCCAGAAGCCTCCTACTGCAAGACAAACCCAAGAAAGAAACCAACAGGACTCCACTGGCCATCACATACAGCCCACAGCTAAAACCCCTCCAACGCATCATCAAGGATCTACAACCCATCCTGGACAATGATCCCACACTTTCACAGGCCTTGGGTGGCAGGCCAGTCCTTGCCCACAGACAACCTGCCAACCTGAAACATATTCTCACCACTAACTGCACACTGCACCATAATAACTCTAGCTCAGGAATCAATCCATGCAACAAACCTCGATGCCAACTCTGCCCACATATCTACACTAGCGACACCATCACAGGACCTAACCAGATCAGCCACACCATCACTGGTTCATTCACCTGCACATCCACCAATGTAATATACACCATCATATGCCAGCAATGCCCCTCTGCTATGTACATTGGCCAAACTGGACAGTCTCTACAGAAATGGATAAATGGACACAAATCAGACATTAGGAATGGCAATATACAAAAACCTGTAGGAGAGCACTTCAACCTCCCTGGCCACACTGTTGCAGACCTTAAGGTGGCCATCCTGCAGCAAAAAAAACTTCAGGACCAGACTTCAAAGAGAAACTGCTGAGCTTCAGTTCATCTGCAAATTTGACACCATCAGCTCAGGATTGAACAAAGACTGTGAATGGCTTGCCAACTACAGAACCAGTTTCTCCTCTCTTGGTTTTCACACCTCAACTGCTAGAACAGGGCCTCATCCTCCCTGATTGAACTGACCTCGTTATCTCTAGCTTGCTTGCTAGCATATATATACCTGCCCCTGGAAATTTCCACCACATGCATCTGAAGAAGTGGGTATTCACCCACGAAAGCTCATGCTCCAAAACGTCTGTTAGTCTATAAGGTGCCACAGGATTCTTTGCTGCTTTTACAGATCCAGACTAACACGGCTACCCCTCTGATACATGAGACAATTGTCTGCCAATAAGAAAGAGGATAGTGGTGGCATTTTTAACAGGCAGGTAGCATCAGAAGACAAATACCTCTGGGAGGATACTCAAAAAGAAAAAAAAAAAAAAAAAAAAAAGGACTAGACCTTAGCTAGGCTTAACACTAGTAAGGGTTTTATAGAACAACAGGGCTAGGTGAAAGACAATCTATCATAATATATCCATCAAAATGTAAAAGTAGGGGGAATGCAATATAATCAGAATAATGAGCAAACATGATACTGTTGTCTGCGCAAGCTGCAAGTAAAGAGGAAATCCTGATGTATGTCCTAGGAAGAAATTACAATAATGAAAGCTTGTAGTTTCAAAGCCTTGCATTGTCATTGTGAGGTCAGCATAGGATGTGACACAGAGGAGAGGCTCCTTAGCAAAGGGTCCCCTGTTCTTTGCAAACAATTCTTACCTCAGATCTGAGAAACTCATGACACCAAACACATTTTACAGGATATGTATCCATAAAGACTAACATGTAAGGTAGCCACAGAAAGCTCATAACCTGTCAAGATTCATAATCATTGTGAGATGTATGTGTGGGTAATATTTGAGGAATAATGTAATGGAAAGTATGCTTTATGGACTTGGAGTAAAAATTAGTCACCAGAGGATAATATGTCTCAGTGATGGCCCATTCAGGCAGGAGGAAGTTATTACCCCACCTGCCCTGTTTAGCCAGAGATGCAATACAAAGCTCCACTGATAAGCAGTGGCGGATTAGCCACTGGGCCCATGCCAGGGGCCCCCTGGAAAAATGGGCATCCCCAAACCTCTCCAACCATCCGGCGCTTCGACTGAGTGGGATCGGGGCATGGGGGCTTGCCCAGCTCCACCCACCCATCCTGCGCTCCTGTTAGGGAGCGGCATCGGGGTGCAGGGGCTTGCCCTGCTCTGCCTGCCCAGCACTCCTGTCAGGGAGCCGGTGAAGCCCCTGTGCCCCAATACTACTCAATGGCAGGAGCACCTTGAGGGCAGGTGTCAAGGTATTTTTCCCACTTTGAACTTTAGTGTCCAGAAAGAGGGGACCTGCATGTACCCTTCTAAGCTTAATTCCTAGCTTAGATCTGATAGCGCTGCCACCAACCAGAAATTCCAGTGTCTGGTACACTCCCTGTCCTCCAAAACCTTCCCTGGGGAACCCAAGACCCAAACCCCTTGGGTCTTAAAACAAGGAGAAATAAACCATTCCCCCTCCTTTCCCCTCCCTGGGTTACCCTGAGAGACTACTGTGACCCAAACTCCTTGGATCTTAAAACAGAGAGGATCTTACACAAGGAAAAAATCAATCAGATTCTTAAAAAAGAAAGCTTTTAATTAAAGAAAGAAAAAGTAAAAATTATCTCTGTAAAATTAGGATGGAAAATGTTTACAGGGTCTTCAGCTTATATAGACTAGAGGGACTCCCTCCCCCCTAGCCTAAGATACAAGTTACAGCAAACAGAGGTAAAATATCCTTCCAGCAAAATACACGTTTGCAAGTGAGGAAAACAAACATAAGACTAATCCGCCTTTTCTAGCTAGTACTTACTATTTTGAACATAAGAGACTGTTTCAGAAAGATTGGAGAAAGATCTGGTTGCATGTCTGGTCCCTCTTAGCCCCAAAAGTGAACAAAGAACAAAACAAACAGCACAAACAAAGACTTCCCTCCCCCAAGATTTGAAAGTATCTTGTCCCCCCATTGGTCCTCTGGTCAGGTGTCAGCCAGGTTCACTGAGCTTCTTAACCCTTTACAGGTAAAAGAGACATTAATCCTTAACTATCTGTTTATGACAGCAGGACAAGGCAAGCTTGTGCACCCTGACCCCGCTCCCTGGCAGGAAAGCAGGGAGGGTGTAGGGGGGACTGCAGGTGGGGGGGGGGGTGCAGAGGGTACCCCACTTGTACTGGTCTCATAAACCCCTAATCCACCTTAGCTGTTAAGCTTTGCTCAATACCAAGACTTTCAATGGAAAACTGTAGTGAAGTGGAGTGGCCTCCCTCCAACCGGGAGAGTGAGGGAGCATTACACGCCCCTGGGGGGGCAAAGCCTAGATCGCCCTGCCCCCCTCGAAGTACTAGGGCGTAGACAGAAGTATAAGAGGCTGGCCCTGCAGCGCAGTTGGAGAAGAGCCTGCAATGGAGGAGGATGCTTGGCCTGTTCTCCAGAGGCCCCGAGAGGAGCCAGCGCCTGGCTGTTCCCAATCCCCAGACATGGATGATGACTGGCCCAGAGTACCTGCTGCAGTTTACCCCAAAGAGCTGGAAGAGGCCTGGAGGCCGCAGGTACCAAACCCCGGGGAGGCAGGAAGTAGCCCGGGGCAGCCATAGAGCAGCCAGCTGCAGAGCCCGGCGTGGCTCAGTCGGCATGTTGTGGTTGGATCCCCGCCGACACAGGGGCAGCTGATCCTGCACCTGTCAGGGCCCTGGGCTGGGATGTGGTAGAGTAGGGTGGGCCCACATCCTCCTGCTACTCCACTCTGGGTGGCTGACCCCCTACACGGTGCAAGGAGGCTCTAGCCCAGGACAGGCACTCTCTTACCACTCACATTTGGAGACTGTTTGATGGCAGCCTGAGCTGCGTGCAGGCCAAAGCCAGCCCCAAAAGACTTTTTGCTTGCTGGCACCCTGAGCCTACACAAGCCCAGGCCCAGCTCACCTGGAGACTGTTTTGTCTACTGGCTGCCAGAGCTCTGCCAAGGTCGATGGCAGCCATGAGAGACTGTGTGTTTGCTGGTTGTCTGAGCTCTGCCCAGGCCAAAGCCAGCCCTGAGAGACTCTAGTTAATGGCTGACTACCTGAGCTACGCCAGTCCAGGCTAAAGCCTGGTATTGACTATTTACTGCAAAAGCCCTACTGGGGCTTTTTCCTGTCTTACATACTCTGGTCCTGACCCCACAGGACTAGCCTGAGTGGCCTCCCTCCGATCAGGAGAGTGAGGGAGCATTACAAAAACCATCAGAGGGGCAACTACAAACAATCAAAATCACTTGAAGGTAAAAACTGAACATTACAACAAGACAGGAGTTTGCCCTGTCTGTGAATAGAAACAAAAGACTGTTTCAGTATAACACAGAGCAGGGAGAAGTCCTCTCTGGATCCATTCACTGAGAAAAACCCTTGTGGAGCAGGGGTGCTTTCATGATGGTTTGAATCCCAGTTCTTTTGGATCCTGGCAACCTAGTCAGTTCTCAACGGACGAACCTTTGGGGGAAAATCTTACTTTATTTGACAGGAAAAGTAACTATCAATAAGTGTAGATCCAAGTTCATTTCTTGTGGTTTTGTATTGTAATCATTTATTTCCATCGCTTTCTCTCCTTTCTAGTTAAATCTTTAGTCTTTCTTAAATAAACCTACTTTTGTTTTATTAGAAGTGCTCACAAATGCTGTTTGGTGTATAGGAGTGGTAGTTTAAGGGAAAACTGGTAAACTGGGACACATGGAACCTTAGGCTTCAGAGGATCTGGAATTGCTGTGAGTAGCCAGTGTCAGGGGCTGGATATCATAGGGCAATACTTCAGAAGAGATTGGGGACAGGGTTGCACCTACTGTTATCCTGTAAAGCAAAGACAGGACTGGCATAGCCCAGCTTGAGTGGCTGACAGGCCGGTAGTATTGGGGACTTATACCCAGACAGGCATAGGCAAGATTCCCTGACGCTGGAGGCAGGAGGTAACAAGGTGACTCTCATCCTGGATGCCTTGAGAACCATCACACGGGATAAATAGGTAGTTTTGTAACATGCTTGAGCTATGATTTTCTGTGGAAAAGGTATATTTAACAGCGATGCCAAGGTCCTTAATCTAGCCACACACTTCCAGAAAAGTTTTTTCAGTAGTAGGGTATATAAAGGAAGAGGCAGTCCCCTTTATGTCAATAGCTTCCAACACCTAGCAAGTTTTCTGTCTTCCCAGCATTGAGGCTGAGATGATCCAAGGCCTCTGATTGCCAGTGACAATTAAGCATTCCTTCTCATAAGCAGGAGACATAGGCATACATGTGTGTAACATCAGAGTATTTATGAAACTCTGTCCTATGTTTAGAAAACATCTTGCCAAAAGATCTTAATGTTAAGGCCTGGACTAGGATTTGGGAGATTAAGGTTCAATTCCTGGCTCTGCCACAGACTTCCTCTGTAGTCTTAGGCAAGCCATGTATTGTCTCTGTGCTTCTGGTCCCTATATGTCAAATGGGAATTACAGTACTTCTTTTCTGCTTCCCTTTGTCTGTCTTGACCATTGAGATTATAAACTCTTGAGGGCAGACATTCTCTTACAGTGTCTCTCTACAGTATCTAGAACAATGGGCCCTTGATCTTGGCTTGGGCCTTGAGGTGCTATGGTAATACAAATAAATAATAATCTATTGGGGAAAAAAAGGACAGAGGATAGATGGATGCCAGATGTCAGATTAGCAATGTTGTTTGTACTGTACAAATTGGAGGCATCTGTAACTGAGATCCTATTTCTCTGTAACCCTATCTTTCTGCAGAAATAATTTTTCAGAGGGAAAATGTCACTAAATCCTCAGTATTGATATGACAAATTCTGAAGGGTATATTTTTTAAACAGCACCTCTATCAGTCTCTCCCATGTCACCTAACTTTTATGCAATAACACCGTTCCCTTAGCGATAGCATATAAAATATCTCTCACTTCCCAATATTATTCATAGAATTCCCATTATAGAACATTGAGAACCCAGATTAGTAGAGTACAAGAATATTTTATGGCCAGTTTGAAAATGTTGTTACCACTGCTATAAATTAAGAAGTTAAATTACTCCCACATTGAGTATTGATATACTACTGTGCATGGCAGAAAAATTCCTTTGAAATATACTGTACACTAAATATGGAGAAATTCCAAGCCTGTTGATCACTGCAAAGTGACTGCCAGCAAAGTGGAGTGTGTGTTGGGGGTTGTGGGGGGAATCTCATTGCAAAGTCTAATCTTACAACAATGATCTAAAGAAGGGTAAAACTCAGAGTAATAAAATATCTCATGGTTGGTTGGTAATCAGTGCATCTAACAACGAACTTTCTTTCTTCCTGCATACAGTCTCTAAGAAGTGAAGCGGTATATAAAAATATATCATTGGTCACCAGGTGCAATTTTCTATAAATCTATGGTGCTTACATACATCTATATAGACATATATTAGGTGCAACTTTCAAGAGGACTTCACCAGACCACTAAAAATGCACATTTTTGAGTAAATGTTTTTGCATGAGCGATATTTCACATTCAAAAACTTAGACTGGCAAGAAAAAATAGTATTTATGTGGCAAAATAAGAACCCAGGGGCCAGATTTACTGGTTCGCTCTGGCTGCTTTGTGCCACTCTGATGATGCAAAGCAACCATAAACGTGGTTTAACTAGCCAGTTAAGCCCTGTTTACGACTGCTTTGTGTTGCCAGTGACGCAAAGCCGCCAGAACATACCAGCAAATCTGGTTCCAGATGTCTACAAATACACATGCACAAATCAGTTTTTGCACTTACAAATCGCACACATGAAAAATTAAAGACAAATAACGTGCACGGAAATTGCCACAATTTTAGGAGGTTCTTTTGAAAATGTTACCTATTATCTTGATATGTTGCCTTTTATATATAAAAAGTGGCACTTCATTAAAAATTGTTAGAGACATTTGCTTATTATACCAAATTGCAACCAAACTGCCTATTTTGAAAAATACAATAAAAGGGGTCCTCTTACACATTTTACAAAGAAATCAAAACAGAATGAACTAAGCAACAAATATAAGCAGTTTACTTTTATTTTGCCAAAAAAAATGGCTAATCAATTAGTTAACTTTGTAGAATAATCAACAATATGTGTGGTAGTTAAATAAATATTCATTTATGAGCAGGTGAGAATTTTTTTTTAAGTTGGCAACAGAACCAAATATGTATTAAAAACATGATCTATTTTTATGAACACTGCTTTTTTACAAGGGTGTCTTTTGGACTTGCTGAATTATCCCACAATCACAAATAGAATCAACTCTCAACAAGATTAATTTATACATAATGGGCAAGCAAGAAGTTGTTTAAAGAACAATGACAACAGAGCTGTATGTACACACATGGTGCATGTGTATGTGTGTGTGTCAAAGGCTACTCTTTGTGGATTTTCTTTCCTGATGAAAGAGAGGGAACAAACAGTAGAAGCTGAACCACACTTTTTTCCCTGCTTGCACTGAAAAATTCAAAGATAATCACAAACCTTCTGTAAACCCTGAAGCTTACATGTGCTTGTTGGACCCTTGACTTTTGGCCTTCAGTTGGTTCTTCTTGGATTAAGCTCACCCAGGGATTCGTCTGATGCCAGAAAGGCTTAGAATGGCAAAGAATGCAACAAATGGAACTGATTTATAGTGCAAAACAGCAAGACAACAATGTTAATATTATACTGCCCAAAGTGGCTTATCTTAATGTATAATCATGTAGCAAATAATGTATTCATTTGTATTATTAAATAAAGACTAACATAGTTGTTCATCCAACAGAGCATAAGGAATGCACAAAGGATCATGGGTTCCCAGCATTCTCTGCTCCCTTTTGGAAAGCCGCTGACTCATTCCCTAAGCAATCAGTGTTGTGTGCCATTACAAATGGGATGGTTAATAGGCCTGCATCCATTATCATTAGTGCATCTCAGCACGCAGGTACATGATGGGTCCTGCCAGCGCATTTGTTCCAGCTCACTGAGCCAGGGGCCATGCTCCATTGCAAATGAGGATGAGGAACACCTGCTCCAGGGTTTTTCAGCAGACCAGAGTCATCCTTCACATCTCATGCAACACTTGTTCTGTCAGAATGCAATGCTGGCACAGGCCAGAACAGTGGTTTGCCAGGCATCCAACTAAAGATTATAGACTTCCCTGTGGTGGTCTGCTGAAGTTTAGCTTTGAATTTTTTCAAAGAAACCTTTTAAAAATTTATCATTTCCATATTAGGCATTCAGTCATTATGTTAAGGGTTTAAAAATAAAGATGAAAAAAATTGCTTCAGAAATTAACTTTTTTTTGGCAATTAGAATGGGAACATAAAATATTTATTAAATCTGATAATTTTATTCACAGTGCACAGTGCTGACTGTTTTGATATGTTTTCTAAGAGGGATTTTATTTTTGGAAAATAAGGCTGTGGTTTCATTTACAGTGTTGTGTGTTTTTATTTTTAACTGTACGTATAAGAGTGGCAAACAGACACTAGCCAAAAGGACCAGAGAGTCCAGACTGTGGCTTTCTTCAACTTCATCCATTCATTTGGCGTCCACTGCTAAACACAGGCAGGCTTGTTTCAGTCAGCAGAAACCAAAATTAAGGAAAGACATACAGTCTTATCTTAGAAGGGCAGATCCTGGGGTTGACTAAACGACAGGTAGCACAGATCAGGGTGAGAGGATGGCAGGAGAGAGATCACTTGATCATTACTGTTAGGTTCACTTCCTCTGGGACACCTGGCATTGGTCACTGTCAGTAGACTGGATACTGGGCTGGATGGACCTTTGGTCTGACCCAGTATGGCCATTATGTTCCTATGTTCTAGAGGTCAGGAAAAGTTGGCAGGTTTGTCCCTTGTACTTCTGCGATCACTGTTATGGGTCCCCAGTGTCTCTGTAATGGGTTGGAGAAACATTGAGAGCTGTTGTAACTTATGCTGATAATGCCTTGTAACAGCTAAAATCACAGGCAGAGATTGGGATGGCCTAGGGCCTCTCAGGCCAGGCCCTCTTTCTCTGGCTATGCCCCTTTTTTCTTTACTATGGTGGCAGCAGGGAGAGGGAATGATGTATTAGACCCTACCAGCCTTATCTCATCAAAAAATCCCTCTTGAACAGGGGGAAGTTCTCTCAGTTCTTGTTAAACTGGCTTTATGGCCAGATTGTGCCAGTGGCACAGTGCAAACTGAGCAACAATGCACTGAGGGACCTAGCTCATGTTATCTAGTGAGAAGTGTAGTCCTGTATGACTAAAGTAATTCCCCCTCCACCCCCACCCCCAATGTCTTCATGCCTTTTAGGACTTGGTCTGGGATTCTCTTGGCTCTATTACCTCCTTGACTAGGAGGAGAGAGTGATAATCCTTCCTCTTTCCCACAGGAAGTTCTTATATTACATTTTTTTCCTGTTTATATTCTTACCTTAATGAATCC
Organism: Gopherus flavomarginatus; assembly: GCF_025201925.1. NCBI lineage: Eukaryota > Metazoa > Chordata > Testudines > Testudinidae > Gopherus > Gopherus flavomarginatus. Next base: position 115,846,239 of record NC_066622.1, on the reverse strand, counting down.
TGCAGGGATCTTCCATTTCTAGCTGGTATGTCGAGCAGTTTCTCTGGGATGGAGTAGGCTTTCAAAGCGATTTCCTTGAAAGGAAGTTAATTTGACTTAGTGTGGGGTATGAACAACCCAGCATGGCCTCTCCCTCAAAGCAGAGCCTGGAGCATTCTGAGTTAAAGCTTCCCCCCCTCCTTTACAAGGCAGAAAATTAGGCTATGGACTGCCCTCCTTGGTGTTGCTCCTGGAAGGAATAAAACTGTCAGAGCAGCTGCTATCTCAGAATGTGGGCCTTGACATGTTACATGACATTTAGTCATTTTATGGAGAAATGGTCTATGACATGTCAAGTAATTCTCTAAGAGATGAAAATAGGAGAACCTCAATGGTGCACATAATAGCTAAACACTCCTTCTCTATCCTTTCTCCCAAGGAAACAGCTGTCAGCCTAACTAGACTGCTGGGTGATCTTCTCTGTCTATTTATTGGGACTGCACAGCCCAAAGGCCAATTTGAAAGGTCTTGTGCTGGTGTGTAAATAGTTATTAAAATTGAGACTGTGTAACACTGGCTAGCTACAAAAGTTCTCTTGGATAGATTGGTAGCCTATTTAACAGGCTGTTGACCAGCGAACATGGCCTTAAATCTTTATATTCAGTGTGGCTAGTCGAGGTCGCTGCAATGATGGCAAAAACTAACATGAAACTTTTGGTGATAGCCTGAGAGACATAAAAATGACTGGATTTGCTGCATTGTGGTGGATGTGTTTCATTATGCTTTGAATTTTGTTTACCTGCAGGCAGATTTGGTCTTTCTCAGAGAATACTCTAGTGAGGCTTTCATCTTTGCCAATGGCATACCTGATGAGATTTGCTGTTTTTTCCAACTTTCAGGCTGCTACCTTCTCGAGGTAGGAATTCTAGAGAAAGCTGTAGATTACCATATTGTGAAGCCAGCAGGAGTATATTTGTCATAGGGCTGAAATATTTGGTTAATAAGCCGCTAGAACATTGCAGGTTCTCTGTTTAACCCAAACAGCATTGTGCATGATCCATGTTTTATTCTGCTGTTCTGGGTTGAGGGGAGTTTATTTTTCCCTTTTAGTAAGATCTAGGGCAGTGATGTAATGGGCTTCTCCAGCCAACCTGGAGCTAGCTCATCTACCTAGCATACAGATTTTTAAATGGTTTCTAAAATCAGTACAAAATTTTATGAAGGATTTTGAAACAGAACTAATATTGAGGATTCTCCAGTTACTTTTGGATTTTTCAGTCCCTCTAAGTTCCAGCATCATTTGGAGTTTCTGCTACAAGGTCTCCCTCATTTGGTTGGAGAGTTTACCCTACTGGTTTGCCCAGTTCAGTTTTAAATTAGCGTAATAATTTTTCCCTCTGGATGTGATGAAAATACAAAGGTAAAATCAGTGACCTGTTAGACTGTCAGTGCATTTTTGTTTTAACTGGGAGATGGCAGATTTGGGCCATAACTGGGATTTATCTGCATAGACTGCAACGGATAGCTGCTGTTGCCTTTGTCACGGCTTGAATAAATTTATGAGACAAATTTGTGTTTCTTTCCTTTCCTCAAATTATTTAACTTCATAATTAACCACTCATATCCTCCAGATAGCTTGGACATTGCTATTTGCCAACATGCTACAAATGTAGTGCAAATGCAGCATCAGAAGTACTCACTCTCCATATAGGAAAATCAGGAGCCAGGTGCCTGTGCTACAGGATTCTTGGGCCTGCTGGGGACTCTGTATATTCTCCTGCACCAATACATCTAAACCTTTTAATTTCTTACAGAGCTTAAATACATACTAAACAACATTGTCCCCATTGGAAACTGATTCTGCTCACATTTCCTTCACCAAATCAAGGATTCCTTGAGCTTTCCTCCCTTAACACAATTTAAATGGAGAGAATGCTGTGGAGGCTTGGAGACCTCCTGTAAAGTGAAGAAGCATGGATGGAAGTAGCTGGTCCCAGTCATGGTGAAGAAGGGTTATATCTTTATTGAGCATATTTTAAAGTGACACATTACATTTTTTCTGTCACACATTACAAGCTGTCTGTCTGGACATAGTAGATGGAGGTTCTGAGAGTTTTAATTGTTAACTATGCACAAATTTCTTTCATGGATCTAGACAGGAAACTAGCTCCTGATGCATGAGGGTCTCCTAGGGCACTTGTAACATAATGAAGTTGCTTCTGAGTCAAGGATTGCATAGTCCATAATGACCAAGCTATAACATTGTCCAACAATATTTCTTTCTAGGAGTCCCATCATGTCTACTCCTGTTTGCTCAAAAGGATCATCTGAATGGAAAGGGCACTAATGGGGCTTCGACACTACTTTGGAAGACACTAATGTGAGTCAGGAGGCACATAAGTTGGCTACTTGTCTGTATATTCCCAGCCATAAAAGGTAGGTAAATAGACTTTATCCTATTCCCCACCCCTTCAAATGTCCTGCCTATGAAATAGCATGAATCAAGTGTAACCCCTGGCGTTGGTATGGCCATGGAATAAGGAGCTGCTGTGTTTTCACCCTATTTGTCTATCTTGCTCCACTGTATTCAACTGGTCAATTTTCACTCCAGAGTGTGAATGATGATATGTTTGCTTTGGTTCCAGTACATTCTGCAATTTGATTGTAACATGCCACCAATGCCAGCAAAGTGTGGGTTTTGTGTCTTCCAGTGGCCAGACTGTGTCCGAGGTCTATGAGTCTGCTACTGGCCCCCAATCAATGGAGCTTATCCTTCAGCTCAAACAGTAGAGGTCCATGCTTTGAGATCTAGAGGTCCTGGGTTCATTTCCTGCTGACATTGTTACATAAACATGATTTACAGAATCAGTCTTCTGCTGGTCCATCATGAACTTGGACAATGCAGTTAGCTTCTTGTGCTCCAGCTCCTCAGGTTGGTTTGTGGAATTATCTGGCAAAGATGGATTGCTTGTTTCAGATTTGGGTTCCACATTTAGTCACACCACGTGGATAAAATCCTCATGTGTTATCTCATATCCTCTCTTATCTCAGACTTCTATTTTAACTCTAGCCATCATTCTAACTATCTATCTTCCTAGATTTCTGCACCTGGAATTAAGGATTAAATAACTTTGGACCTTTTCCTTAGGAAAATATTGCCCAACAGTTCCTACTGTGGTTTGGCCACCTCAGGCTCAGAGGCTCTTTGGAACTTCCTCAACACCTGAAGAAAGTGCCCCCAATCTCACCCAAGTATGTCAGGTTCAGCCATGTGCTCAGCTATGTTAACAGTGATGGGGCTAGTGCAGTTCTTCGAAGTCATGGTGGTAGGAGAAAGTTTAACATCCTTATGTGTACAGTCACCATATAGTGTATCCCATCTTCAGGATTTATTAGTTATTATTAGAGTAAAGTTTGTCTGTAGCCAGAGTTGGCTAGAACTTGAATCTCAAACCTGGGCCAGAACGGTGATTTTAGCAAATTCTGTCTTTGTCACCAATTTTCCACCACCCAGTGTGGCCATATTGAATTTCTCATGCCTACAGACGTTAACAGGAGACTGTCAGCTGGAGAAAATTCCTAGGTTATCTTCCAGCAGATCTTTCATCTTTAAGTTGTCTGCTGTCGGTACTTCATTATTTATGGAGTGGAGTTTATGTGAGGGTCTAAGGACCCTCCTAGCTTTTAGTTTCTCTGATAATCTGTCTTCTGGCCATTTTTATCCCTGAGTTTTTGTCTTCTGTATAATTATGCATCAATCCATCAGTCTTAACACCAGGTGAGCTAGTGGCAGCACCCCAGGGTGTACAAGTGTAACCATCTGTTGCATTCACTGCTGCTCTTGGATAGCTATCTGTTGGATCAACTGTTGCTGCTGTTGCTGCTGGGCCTTATGCTCATTCAGCCACTGTAATAAAGGTTCTACATCTGTGCTTTTCTCTTTTTTCACAGAGGCATTCCAAAACTCCAGTTCTGGCACCATGTGTTTGACTGTGGCCCAGGGAAAACAAAATGAAGGAAAAATAAATGGTATTAACTTGAAGTTGCTAGTGAGAAATAAAGTAATCTTGTGTAACTAGAACAGTCTTTTCCCTAGAATGTTCATGCCTCCTACCTGGGGCATGGTCTGGAAGTCTCCTGTTCCTGTTACCTGTTTGCACTAGGAGGTCAAAGGAAGAACAATTCCTCCTGTTATCAGTGAACCTCCAAACTTTTATCCCATTCCTTCCTTAATAAGTCCAGATGGAGATCCGCCCTCTCCAGTTGACAGGCTGAGTAGCTTCTTCAGAAGCCTCTGCCTGGTTCTCTTGGAAAGCACTCAACACCTTCCGTACCTGACTCATTATATGATGTATGCACACTCCATCACACCGCAACTCCATTCAGTACAAAGGGGCAGATCTCCAGCTGATGTAAATTGTCAATGGCTTGATGTCAGCTTACACCAGCTGACAAACTGCCCCAAAGATCAAATGTAAAGAGAGACTGATTATGCCACACTCTGACAGAAGCAAAGCAACTAATAATTAGTGCTGAGACTCTACTATAAACCATGCTTAGGTACTTTGAAGGTCTTTAAGGAACAGGTAATTCAACCAGCAATAAATGCTGCAATTGACACAACAGGGAAGGCAATAGCTTAAATCCTCATGCTAAAATTCTGACGTTCTATTACACCCTAAATATTGTTTAATCACATTATTTGTTCAAGCATCTCCTTGTTTCCTGATACCACCCCTCCCCACAAACCAGTCAGTGTAAAAACACAGAATACAGTAAAAATAATATTAATAAAATGTTGCCACAAAAATGCTCATACATTGTTTATAATGGCTTTACTGACTTCTTCAGAGGCTTTGTAGAATATTGCATCCAGGATGACTTATTAGGTACCGTATGTATAAAATAGACCTGTGGCTTTGTGTAAATTTTTGGGGAGGGGAAAACAAATTGTATTTCTTAATAAAAAGCAGTAATGTCTTCCAGCAAAGAAGGCCTTTTCTCTAGGCCTGAGCCTGTTTAAAGTTTTAAGAATTCCTGGGGCTTTTATTCATTTACAGTAAGTGCCTTTATTCCAATTTCCATCCACCTCCCTGGTACTGCTCTCAATGAAAGTAGAGCGAAAAATATAACATGATCCAATGGATGGAAGCTGAAGCTACCCAAATTCAGACTGGAAATAAGGTATACCATTGTAATAGTGATAGTAATTAACCATTGAAACAATTTACCAATGGTCATGGTCGATGTGCCATCACCGGCAATTTTAAAATCAAGACTGGATGTTTTTCTAAGAGATCTGCACTAGGAATTATTTTGGGGAAAGTTCTATGGCCATTGTTGTACAGGAGGTCAGATTACATGATCATAATGGTCCCTTCTGACCTTGGGATCTATGAGTGTTGGTAGTAGTGATAGCTTTTCAAGCATCAATAGAACTATATGCCCTGCCTAATGGTCTAAGAGTCTCAGTTCATGTGGCAGTGTCAAAGGACCTGAAGGAAAGTTGCTTTCAGAAGCATTCCAGTCAAATATTGACAGTCTTGTTGGAGCAGCCCATGAAGGTGGATGTCGCAGGCCCAATGTGAGTTTTATTGATTAGTCGTTTGAACAGGAAAAATTAAAAGCTTGATTGAATTTTTCTGATAGCAGTCCCACGTCTGCCCAGAATGCTGGCTTCTGCTAGGAGTATATGGAAATGTACAGCATTTGTTTTGGTTCCCGTTGCTATACAGCCTGGAGGGCCGTATTAAAGGAGCCAGCTGAGAGGCCAGGAAGATGATACAAGAAAACCAAAAGGAATGCCCTTTTTAAATATAAATTGACTGGGTTTAAAATTTCCCACCAGCACTAAAACCAGTCTTATTTATTGATCTGTAGTGAATAAGAAGAGCTTTGTATTTCTCACATGATACATTTCCTGCCCCAAAGAGCTTAGAATAATAGAATATGAGGGTTGGAAGGGACCTCAGGAGGTCATCCAGTCCAACCCCCTGCTCAAAGCAGGACCTATTCCCAACTAAATCATCTCAACCAGGGTTTTGTCAAGCCTGACCTTAAAAACCTCTAGGGAAGGAAATGCCACCACCTCCCTAGGTAACCCATTCCAGTACTTCACCCTCCTAGTGAAAACGTTTTTCCTAATATCCAACCTAATTCTCCTCCACTGCAACCTGAGACCATTACTCATTCTGTCATTTGGTACCACTGAGAACAGTCTAGATCCATTGTCTTTGGAACCTCTGTGGAAGTACAAAAAAACTGACAAGAATTTGTAGGAGATCTTAATGCATGACAGCCTGCAGGGGTGGCTCCAGGCCCCAGCACACCAAGCACTTGCTTGGGGCAGCATGCCACGGGGGGCACTCTGCCGGTTGCCGGAAAGGCGGCAGGCGGCTCCGGTGGACCTCCTGCAGGCGTGCCTGTGGAGGATCCGCTGGTCCTGCAGCTCCGGTGGACCTCCCGCAGGCATGCCTGTGGGAGGTCCACCAAAGCCGCGGGACCAGCGGACCCTCCACAGGCACGCCTGTGGGAGGTCCACCGAATCCGCCTGCCGCCCTCCCGGCGACCGGCAGAGCGCCCCCTGCGGTATGCCGCCCTGCTTGGGGTGGCGAAATGTCTAGAGCAGCCCCTGACAGCCTGTTAGCAAGAGTCAGGCTAGCTGTTAGCAAGAGTTAGGCCAGCTGTAACCCTAGTAACGCAAAATTTGTAGAAGCACGAATAGTGTAAGGCAAGTGGGAAAAACTGTATAAGAAGTTGTTGCGACCTTGCACTGATAACAAAATATGTAGACTGGCTTCTAATAAAAGTAAAAAGTAAAAAAGTAAAAAAAATAAAATAGCAAAATGGTCTATGTATAAACAAAATGCAGCTGTTGCTTATTATTGTCTGTAACAAAGGTATAAATGCTTGTTGTAATTGTTTACCTGTTGAAAAACCTGTCTGGGACTGGGGCGACCCTGTGTCCTAGGGCACTCCCTCCCTCCCTCTATTGCAATTGCTTAAAAAATAATAAAGTATCTAACGCTGCTGCACCCAAACAAAAAGTAAAAACTAAGTCTTTTCTCCAACACCTCTTTCAGGTAGTTGAAAGCAGCTATCAAATCCCCCCTCATTCTTCTCTTCTGCAGACTAAATAATCTCAGTTCCCTCTCCCCATAAATCATGTCCTCCAGCCCCCTAATCATTTTTGTTGCCCTTCACTGGACTCTTTCCAATTTTTCCACATCCTTCTTGTAGTGTGAGGCCCAAAACTGGACATAGTACTCCAGATGAGGCCTCATCAATGCCAAATAGAGAGGAATGATCACATCCCTCGATCTGCTGGCAATGCTCCTACTTATACAGCCCAAAATGCTGTTATCCTTCTTGGCAACAAGGGCACACTGTTGACTCATATCCAGTTTCTCGTCCACTGTAATCCCTAGGTCCTTTTCTGCAGAACTGCTGCCTAGCTGCTCGGTCCCTATTCTGTATTAGTGCCTGGGATTTTTCCGTCCTAAGTGCAGGTCTCTGCACTTGTCCTTGATGAACCTCATCAGATTAAGATGTAAGCAATGAGTGAATGTGACAAACAGTAGAGCTAGGACAGGGTGAGGAAAGATGGGGCAATAACCATGCAATGATGAGATTATTTAGCATAGCCCTATATATCTCTTGTTGGCTCTTACATAAAAGAAGAGGAGGTAAAGACTTAAGAGATTGAAGATTGACTCCTTATTCCAGGCATGATGGAATGTACAAACATTGCTGATCTTAGTGTTGGTCTAAAATTTTTCTACATCTCACAGAAAAAAATCTAGTACAACTATGGCAGTGCCTCTGTAAAGCTGAGGGATATTCTGAAGTTCCATCTGCAGCAGAAACAATGTATTTATTAAATTGCTTTTTGAATGTCATCATAGATGGACAGAATTATACTGCTTATAGACCTCAGCATCAGCTTAAGTCCTTTTCTGAGTAAGTGCCTAAGTAGAGCTGTAAGGAGAAAGGGTAATTTTGTTTACCAGCGGACTCTAATATTTTGACATGTATTTTTTTCTGATTTGGAACAAAAAGCAAAAGGTCAAAATACTCCATGGAAGGGAATACAGCTTTGGCTTCTGGAAACCCTGGGGCCTATGTTTCAGGGATTGCCTGCCTGGTGAGCTGCTCAAGAGCCATGAACCTGGGAGCTTTGAAACTGGGGCTTTCAGTCTCCTGGCTCACCATCTTACTACCTGGTGGGCTAAGGGGGAGCCGGGAACCTGGAATACCTGAAGTGGAATAGCTGAACTTGAAGCCTCATAGCTTGGGAGCTGCAGCTCCTAACACTTCCAGGCTCCTGGCTCTTTGTCAGACCACATTGTGGCTGTTGTGGAACTGGGTGGGCAAGCTAGAAGGAAATCAGGGTTCTGTCACAACTTAGCCGAAGTTGAACTATCTCCATGAAATGTTTCAATTACAACTAATTGGCATTCTCGACAGAAGAATATTCTGTGGGAGAATTTCCAATCAGCTGTGGTCAAAGTCCCTAAAACTTCAATGGGATTAAAGCATGTGCTTAAAGGTTAACACAAGCTTAAGTGCTTTGTTGAATAGGGACGGACTTCAGCAAAGCATGTAAACATATATATAACAGGGTAGTTGGGCCCTTAAATGAAATTGGGTCCAGTTCTTCTGTTCCAGTTCAGGTGCACCATAGTTTGGTATAATGAGGAGGGCAGGGCTTCCCCTAGGAGTTAGAGAGAATAAGCACAAAGACAAAGGGAAGAAACCCATAGAGGGAGAGTGAAGAGCTGATTCTGGCTAGAGAAGCAGAGAGAGCTTGAGAGAAGAGCAGAGATGGGCCAAGATCTCTAGGGAGGGGATGCCCTTGAAGGAGGGAGTGGTGAGAGTTCCCTGATTGAGCAGTGGAACCAGATCAGGCTGGTAAGCGCAGAAGGCAGGAAAGCAGTTGGAGTGAAAGGGTCACCTAAAAACTTCCCCAAACCAGAGGGCAATAGCCAGAGAGGGCTGGAGAGAGCCGAAGACTGAGAGCTGGAGAGGAAGATGCCTGCTGGCTCTCTGAAACAGAGCTGAAGCTGAAGAGTCAGAGAGGGATGAAAGGATGAGCCTGCTGATGCCTCTGGGCAAGATCGTGAACCATACCTTGGAAGGAAACAGAGCAGAGAAGCACCTCAGCTAGAGGGGTTGGGGTGACGCATGGTGAGAGATACCAGAGCCATGCTGGAGAGCAGAGGTGTGATGAGAGATGCCAGAGTTGTACTGGGTGTGTTGTTGATGGACAGTTGGGACTTGAAAGAGCAAATGTTCTGTTTGCACAGTGCTGGTGAAATCTGGATTATTGTTGTGGGATAAATTAACTCTGTAAAGGTTTACTGATATTCTGAAAGCTTGTGTGGAGTTACTGGAGACTCTGGAAGAAAGAGGAAACTGAGGTAGGCATGTGAGTTGTGCCACAGGAGGGTGCCCCAGAAAAGGGGCTGCCTTGTCAGAACATGCTTAATGAGAGTCTAAGTCATTACATTAAAAACTCTGTTAAAATGTAATTTAAATTAATAGGATCACACTACAGTAATTAGGAGTGCTGCTGACTAGAGACCAAACACACTGTGGTCATTGTGAGCTTTATGTAATTACTACACTTGGCTGTGCTTGTGTGCTCTGGTCCTGACCTCCAGCAACCCTGGTTTGTTCCAAAGCTGGACATCTTGTATTGCCATTTAAACCAAATTGTATGGCAGTGGGTTTGTGATGTGACAAGCGACCATCTAAAACAGATTTGAATCTCGGCCTCTAGAGGTGAAATGCTAGTGCATTAACCCACTTTACTACCCAGTTTAGTACTAATACATTTTTAAAATACATTTTTTAATTGAAGAGAAAAAAGCATCTTGCATTTAGAACAGAAAATTAAAAATCAAGGAACAGACTGTATAGTACTGAGAGAACTAGTGAAAAAATGTACGACTATATGCAGGTTAAAATATACTATCGCTCATCTCATGCTTGCGTAAACATTTTCTTGATGATTTTTTTGCTATTGTATAAAGTTAAAGCTCAGAGACTGGTATCTTGCTCTCACTCTCCCCCCTCTTTTTCTTTTGCCTTTATAGGGATACTTGGCTCTACAGGAGCTTAGGTTGATAATTTGTAGGTACAGATAAGTTTAGATGAGATTTTCAGGGCTTCTTCTCTATCTCCAGTTCCCAAGGGTTGAAATCTGGAGACTTAGCTAGAGTGTCCAGCTGTCAGAAATGGTGCAAAGGAAGAGAGGTGATATCTAAGGCCTCTGTTCAACAAAGTACGTGTGCACATAAAGTCAATGGAGCTGCTATAAGCTTAAAGTTAGGTATGTGTTTGAATACCATGCTGACCCAAGACTCATATAGCCAACGTCCAAACCATGCTTTATAGATCGAAGTCAATGGACCTTCAACTGCCCCTGGAAGTAGATTAACAACTGCAGCCTATGACACACAGAAGTAATACTTGTAGCATGTATAGCACCACTAAGTAAACACAGCTTCATTCCGTACTGTCTGAAGCTTCTCAGTGGTCTTCCAGGATTGTCTCATGTAGATCAATTGCTGGAATCTAGTGTATTGGTAAAAAAAAAAAAAAAAAAGGCATGGATAACAGGTAAGATTCACATCACATAAGATACATTACAGGTGCAAACAGGGGGAAAAACCTTCCTAGCTATTGCAGCAACCTGAAAATCCAGAAATAGTCAAAGTGCCAGGAGAACCATTAAATTTCAAAATGTGCTAAAGGGCGTACACACCTCCTCAACAAAAAGAGGGAGGGCAGTGAATTCTCCTTCGAAAAATCCTGATGAGATTTTTATAGACAAAATGTATCATGCATTTGAGTAATGCTTGATATGTTAACACCACTGCCTTACTGAATTTTTGTTTTTTGTTTCCACCCTACCAAATAACAAATGTGTCTGCTCATAATGTAGTGTATTTATTGCCAAATTGAAGTTTGTGATTATGTAATTCCTGTTAATTTTTTCCCCATTTTAGAAAATATTGTGTGAATTTAATGCTCCTGAAAAATAAGGGCTTGATGGCGCTTGCCTAAGCCAGGCATAAAGCAGACTGAAATTGAACAAGCCTCTCATTTAAAGCTCTGCCAATGCACCATGATTCTGACCTGCAGGACCCTGCTATTGTCCTGGAGCTCTTGAGTGAAAATCTTCTATTGTGCCAACATAGTGTGGTGATTTTGTGAAGCACGTAAATGGAGACCAGACTGAGACAACTACGCTCATATTCATGCTTGTGGCCTTGTCAGAATTTGAATCTTGGTCTCCAGAGGCCCTCTAGCTTCCTTAAATTTCATTTTTGTAAATAATGAAGATAGTTTTGAGTTTTACAAGCAGAGAAATGTCTTAAACCAATAAACATTTTATATCTGTGTCAAAAGATGCTTAAAAACAGCCAACCCATGGGTTTTTTTTAACAACTAGGAGGAAAAAAACCACCTATTCTATGCCAAGTTCCTGAAGCCTGAGCAAATTTTTACGGATGAGTTATAAACCCCAGACTAATGGAGATTTAATGGAAGCGCTGACACAACCAAAACTAGAACAGCGCAAATGTACTGCTACAATAACCTGAACTCTTCAAACCTTAACCTGTGCAGTTTCCTGTTAAATGACTCATTCTTCTTACTACCATCCCCCATTCCTTCTTTTAGAGCACAGGAATAATAAATTTCATAATGTAGTACTTGTGGGAATTAAAAATAGGGAATTTGAAAATATGCTTGCTCTTCCTTCTCCTAAATGCTTTCACGGAATGAATTTGGCAGGACATCTTGGCAGAATGGCAGATTGTTGGGACTGTGCTCTCTTGGAAACAAACAAAAAAGGCTATCGGTGCAAAATTCAAGCTTGCTTTGATCTGGTTCCGAGACTGGAGAGGTGGCTTGATTCCGCACAGGCGACCCGCGGGATCATTTGTCTCTACTTCCAACAAATAATGTGTTGTTTTTATCATGAAACTTAGAAGATACTTGTACCATAATCAACCAACTGCTATTTGTATCTTCATTAAAGAGACCTCAATCACTTATTTAGTCACTGACATTTTGCAAAGAAAAAATATGGACCTGATACGTATATCATTTTTTGAGACATAGTTTCTGAACGTTATCTCAGCCTAGGAAGATGAATCAGTGGGGATATATATTGATGGAAACCCTACTATGTGTCTGGGGATTACCATATTTTGCAGGATGTGGTCAGTGTGAAAAGGCTAATTTTAATCAACAAATTAGAGCCAGTGAAAACCTCCATAGGTGAGAGGAAATCTGTGAGCGTGATCAAAAACATGCCTCTGATTCATGACTAAATAACAGACTACAGGGAGGTACATCTGTAAATTATACAGGAAGCTTTCTTCAGCAACTGATTCACCCTGACAGTTTTACTGGAGTATATGAAAATTAGTATTAAAGATGTGATATGCAGGCTTCTTTCCAGGAATTCCAATCTGGTTTCAATAAAATGGAAACACTGATTGGAAGTGAAGTTGCCTTCCGGTTTTGCCTTTGGCTATTATGTGTTCATTCGCAAAATGACTGAATTCCACAACTACTTTTAATATTCACCTTTTGAGTTCATCTCCCACACTGGACACATTGGAATGATTAAAATAGCACTGCCTCCTGATGCCGGATTCTCTTTAATTTGAAACAGTCTAGGTGCTGAGAAAAAAATGAATGCTCCTGTTAAGTCCATCCTTTCTTTGCATCAAGTTGCTTCAGTGCACATCTAGAATAGAATATTAATACAGCAGTATTAAAAAAATATAGTGCTTCCTGAGTAGCTGCCAGGAGAAATGAAGATGAAAATTTGGTGAAAAAACAGATTTTTGCACTTTATCTTGGTGTGCTTGCTGTAATGAATGTGTGCTGTGACTACATATTCTTGCTTTTGCTACTTTACTTTGGCAGCTGCAGTGCCCTGTACATCAGTGGTGCTATATAAATAATATTAACTATGAGAAATTTGTATTGCTACTGCAGTGCACTATTGGCAAAAGGAGGGCAGATTTTAAAATATTTAAAAGGCAGAAGATTGACAGGTTCAGATATTTGTAGGATTTTGCTTTATAAAACTTTCAATCATTACATTTAATGTGTCATTCAAAAAGATTTGTACATTCTTGGTTTTTTATATTAGCTGATCATACAATCTCCTCATAAAGCATCTAAGCTATTTACATGTTAAAATATTTGTAAGCAAAGTAGCCTATTACAGAACTTCCAGTAAGTTTGCTAATATACTCTGAAGTAGTCTAGGTAGTTAGGGGCAATGCTATTGCAGAAATAGGAAAAGTTACTTGGAAAATTCTACACGGGGAACTGGCTGGAATTCTCTAAGCAGCAGTCCTTCAAGGAGGAAGAGTTAGTAGCCGCAAAGCTGGACAAGGGTATGTGTGAAGAGACACAGGTCCCAGTTCAAATTGAGGTCTTGTATACCTGTGTGCCTCTGCGCAAAATGCCAGCTCTTTACTAATGCTCCCTGCCCCTTTCTCCTCTTGGCAGCATAGCTCACTCACAAGTCTTCCAGCCCATAGCAATCCTCACTACTCCCAAAATGCACTCTTTGCACTCAAGCTCCATTTAGAAGGGGGAGAGTTTTAGATGGTGAACCACAATCTGTGTTGTTTTGAATAGTGTTAACTTCCATGGGAAAATCAACCAGGTGATTATGCTGACAAGATATGCTGCTCCTAGACTCTGCCCTCCTATTGGAGTATGTTTAGGAATAAAGACACTTCTGTCATTTTGGGAGAGGGGCAAAGGAGACTGCACTGGCTTTACTCCTCCATTTCTTTGTTGGCTGTCCATGTTATTCAGTATGATGCCATGTGTGTGTTTGATTTCCCTCCAAGCTACTCTGAACAGAGGATGATACATATGGCTCATGAACATGGGGTAGGGATAGGTCAGTGGTTTGAGCATTAGCCTGCTAAACTCAGGGTTGTGAGTTCAATCCTTGAGGGGCCATCTGGGGCAAAAATCAGTGCTAGTGGAGGCAGGGGGCTGAACTCCATGGCCATTTCAGTTTTAGGAGATAGGGTATCTCCATTAATTTAAAAATATTATCTTTGTTCTATAGATTGTAATCTCTCTGGGAGAAGGGCTATCTTTTATTCAGGGTTTGAACAGTTCCTGGCACCATGGGGCGATGATCCCTGACTGAGGTATTTGAGGTATTATTGTTTATAATTTAAATTACAGTAATACTAAAATCTCTAGTTTATGTGTGAAATGAAGGAAAATCCTGTGTCATAACATCAGTCTGTTTATTAACTGAAAAGGTTAAATTGCCTATTTGGCGACCAGTGTAACCAGTATTCTGATATTATATCATAAAGAGGAACACTGACTTTCTGCAGTTGTCCAAAGCAATCTGACTTGAAATTTTGGATGCTGATACTTGCGCATTCATTCCTGATACACTTAGCATATTTTGTAAAGAAATGGTCTCTGTGAAATGAGAATACCTGGTTATGTGCGTTCAAGGTCATGCATAAAACAATGCCTAGCATCATGTATCAAAATACTGCACTGTTTAGTGTATTTTATAAGATTAGTTGGGGGCACCAGCAATGCTGTCAAAGTAGTGCCTCCTGAGAATACTTTTGAATTATTGAACTATGAAGCAAACCTCAGCAGTTCCTAAAGTCATAGTTCTTTACTACTGTGCTAGTATCAGAGGTTCTTTAAGGTACTGCTCCTGTGCAGTGCAGAGGAAAACAAAACCAAGTTAAACCTGTAGAACAAGGGCATAGGTGGAATACAGGAAAGAAAAGCAGGTTCTGAACTGTTCCCATGACTCTTGAGTAGCTGCCACCAGCTCTCTTCACTAGCTGAGCTCTGCAGGAAAGGGGTGTGATTAGCTGGGAGAAGAACTGAGGAACAGCTATTCTGAGTGGATCTGAATGTGGATAAATCCATGTTGGAATATGGACCACAGACAAAATGTAATCCCTCTAAGAGCAGCATTAACTTCTGCAGCTGTTTTATGATCCCCTTCAGATGGGTCTCAGAACAATGTCAATATGGATGCAAAATCTACTGTATTATCCTGGGTAGATATGTCATGTGTGGCTGTGGAGGAAACAGAAGTGGATGGCATTTCTGTACTGGATCAAATATTCATGGAGTCTGCATTGCCTGTTTCACATGGATTTTTGTCCAATGCATTTTCTGAGCGCTGTATCCCCTGTGATTTCTGCAGTCTGATTTCCCTCACATATTGAGCAAGATGTAGAGAAACTTGGAAATATCAAAACAGCTGACATTTTTGGGTTACTGTTCACTTCTAGTGGCATTTTACATGGGAGGGACATATATGGGCCACAGTGAAGAATATAATTTTACATACACAGTAGGTACCAATAGAAAACAAAGTGACATAAAATGAAACCACTTTGTTTTACTGAGCTACTTTAATAAATTCGACCAAGCCCAGAATGCTTCAAAATTGGGACATTTCAAACATGATATGGAACCTAGGTTTTTGTGGCTTTGCGCTCATGGAGAAATTAAGGTTATTGTATGAAATCTCGCAAAATTACTTGCAATCACTGTTAATAAGGCCTGAGTTTTGTAGACAGAAGAGATTTGAGTGGCTGATATGTATCCTCATTACTGTAGAACACATTCTAAAAGAGAGAAACCTGCTTATGATGGTGTGGTTCTGTTGTGCAAATGGTTTCAATTGCTGTTGAAATATGTCACCTTAAGACAGGTCAGCAGAGTTAATACAACATTATGCTTACCAGCGGAGCTGGGCAAATTCTGTAAATCAGTGTGCAAGGACATTCATTTCAATTCCAAATAGCTGTTCACTTTGACTGTTTTCAAGCCATGAATAGCTGCATGAATGAGTACTTATCTGCACGATTTTGGGGGGCGGGGTGGAGAATAGCTGTTGTTTTTATAAACACAGCTATTAATGTGCACATAAGAGCATCCATTATTTGATATTCTTTATTCTCTAATATAAAACTAGTATAAGTCATTCAGTCAGGGAGTAGACACAATACCATATGATTCAGGTGCTTCTGGTAGAGTGCAAGTATGAATTAGTCTGGTTTTTTTGTTCATATGTGGTGGGCCACAGTTTTTGCACCCAACAAAGAATGTATCAAAATTAAGCAGTATGTACAATTAGTGTGTTGTCACTACCTGCCTGGATATTGCTATGGGAAATAAGAACACAATAAGAACAGAAATACAGGGGGAGGGATGTAGCTAGGGTCCCTTTCATTTCCCTTAAAAAATCCTCTTTAGAGGTGCTTAAAGTCTATAATCGAAGTTCTTTTTAATAATGACTTTATTTCAACACAAATTAAGGATAGCATCAAAGATCATCCTTTTGCCGCAAACAAAACCTGTTATTATTTCTTTTTATGACTTACCTCTTAACCTGCTTTAAAGCTCTAAGACAAATTTCCAGAGTGTGTGTATGTTTGTATGCACGAAGAAGGTATGCAAAGTTATTGTTTCTATCAACTTCACTGACTTGCAAATTTCAGCTCTCTCCCCTTCTATTTTACCTTTAAAAAAAATTAATGCCACTGAGCTGGACTTTCTATTTATGTAGTTTCACCCTATGTTTTCCTTTTTGTTTACAATTTTTAAAAGTTATTTGTTATAAACTGAAACATGCCAGATGCCTTCCAATAAAATGTATATTATAATTTTAGGCAATTATCTAAAGTGTAGCCAAGCCACAAGCAGCTTGTTCTTTAAGGCAACATTATGGTAAAATGTGTTCTTATCACGAGGGTTTTCAGTCCTTTCAAAGATTCTCCCATACAGGGGCTCTATTTGTCAATGCCATGTCATGTACAATAAGGGGTGGAAATACTAAAGGGTTACAGTGGAGAACTGAGGTTGAGGTACCACAGTATAGAAAACTAAAAACATGGCTGTATTCACGGAGACTACTGAAAATTCTGGTACCTGTAGTTATTCCAATATGCATAACAATCTCTGAAACATACAACCATTTTCTTAACATGCCTTTAAGTGTGCAGTTTTCAATCTAGTGTATCTTCTCAAAATCTTTGGTTCATCCACAGTAAACAGTCCTAACTACTAACTCATAAAACATATCAACTGGGTTTATTACTTTTAACCATCTTTCCAATTGTGCTATAAAATAAAGGCAGATGCCATTTTAAGATCTTATTATTATCAAGGGCCAACTCCTCCAGCAGCACCTGCTTAGCAGCAATCTGCTTGTTTATAGTCCCTTTTTTATAGGTGACAGTTTAAGGTGGCTGTTCTCTTGTTACAAAGAGTTCTTTTTAATGTAGCAGAAGTGGCATGCACAGTAGGTGAGCTACTTTCTTTCATCCAGTGATATTGAGAAGGGGTCGCAGGTTCACCTGTGATTTTTGCTTGACAGCTTCGCCGCACACATCAGGCTCTGCCAAATGCTCCACCATTAATTTATGATTTAAAGTAATTAACTTTTGCTGATTAAAGTAATTATTTCAAGTGCATTGCACTCAGGTCCAAATGATGCACACATCCCCCTCTCCAGTTTGAGCTAGCAGCATGCCAAGTGCTTAAAAGCTGCACCAGGGAGCTCGCAGTGGCTTCTGCCAGTCTAACAGATCTGCCATGTTTATGGCTGACTTGTACTAACTGCTCATTTTAATGCTGAATCCTGGCAGAAGACTGACACAGTGTGAAACCTTCATCCGGTAAACAAGACAAGCTTCAAATTGGTGACATCGATGACAGTGAAAACTGCTTAAATGAATCTTGCCTCCAGCCTTCCAGAGGTATTATGTTTTTGAGCACTATTCCTTATCCAGATTAGCTGTTAAACAATTTACAGCTTTATTTAACCTCTGCCTTTAGCACTATGGAGATGCAACATTCAGACTTCCTTAGTGGATGGTAGGTCCCCTCCCACCCACCCCCGCAAACAAAACCCACTCCCAAACACCTTTTAAAGTTACTTCAAATCTGAAAAATATGAAAAAGGAGTTTCCTTTGAAAACAAATCTCCATGTAGGAAAGTACACATTTACTTTTAAATTTGCTCTCAAAGTTAGTGTTTAAGAGCCAATATTTGCTTTATGATGTCTTCTTCGTACGCAGGCAGTGTGCACAGCAACAACACCCATCAGTAACAGCAGAGCAATGAGGCTGCAATAGAGTGGAACCCTGCCAATGTTGGAATATTGATGCAAGAATGTGTTTTGTCTTATTGGCACAAAATCATTTCCAAAACTTACCTTCAGTTTTATGTCTCCCTGTTGGCGGAGGGATGTGGAGGGGGAGGATATTCCAGGGATCATTGTCTTGTAAACAGCTCAGGAATTTTGATTATAAATGAATACGACCAGATCGTGGCCCTAAAAATAAACATGCAGGGTAAAAATAAAATACCACAAAAAGCATTTAATTAACAACCCAACAAACTATTTTCATCCATTTGACTGTTCCTTTTCTTATCAACTTTTAATGTTGTGGGGGCATTTGTTTTCTGCTCTGATGAAGTGATTGTCACTTAAAAAAATAACCATATTATTTCTCTTTCCTCATCCAGTGAAACTGTAAAGAAATCTAATTTCATATGTAATAAAGCACCTGATGGGCAGTGATTTCTGGCATACAATATTTCAGCTTAATGCTAAAAATTGAAAAAACGTGATTGAAAATAAAGTTGCCAAGAAAAATCATCTTTGTGTTGGCTTGGTGGTAATCCTCAGAAATGTGAGGCATGATTGCACAAAGAACCTGTTTTTAGTAATGAATTATGTGGTCTAAAAGGAGGAAGAGTGTGGGTTTTTTTTAAAGAATATAAAAGGGAAAGAGGTTCTGTTTATCAGTCAGGTCAGAGTGCAAGTGGTCATACTGCACTCTGATGTTTAATGCTAACTTGGAAGGACTAGCCTCTGCTGAGGCATTTCACAGAGCTGAATACTCCATTCACTCTTATAAGCAAACATTGAACAGTCTGCCAAATTGTGGTGGTTTTGTGATGTGAACAAGTCCAGGAATTGAGCTGAAAGCACCAAGCACATCCCTCAGAAGCCCCTTTGGAGAGCATCCTATAGATATGATCCTTTGAGCCTAAACTGAATCCTCCCTGTGTTTAAATGTTGCCATGGAGAATTATGGTGCACAATAGCATTGCCTCTTTTCTTTCTTTTAAAGCAGTTTTGTATTAAAAAAAAAGAAAAGACCCTGGCAATTAAATCTGAGATGGAGTTGCTGTAAAACAAAACAAAACAAACCCTCTCCAAACCTCTGAACTGTTGTTTATATTTTTTTAAAGTCTTAAAATGTTTGGGTGTCTGTAAGAATAAATATGTTTGGAAACCTAATCCTGAGGAATTCTCCTAACCAACATTTATTTTGAATTCATTTCTGGACTCATCCAAAGTCTGTTGAAGT
>NC_066622.1:115751829-115821829 GCF_025201925.1 Gopherus flavomarginatus | reverse complement strand
CAAAAAATGTTGTGGTTAAAAGCAGAACCTTAACACAAACTTCTCTGGATTCATAACTATATTTATACGCTGAGTATCAGTACTGCTAGGCAGATTTGGAATGCTTTCTAATCTGCAATGTATATGAGATCTCATTCTAAGTTCAGGTTCACTAGAGGGAGTATGAAGATTAACTTGAATATAGTGAGACAGTTTGGGGTGCATAATTCATTGAGAGGGTAGTTGTGAGTATGGAGTCCTGTAAGAATATTAATTTCATGTCCCTACCTCTGAAAGCTAGTGCTTGCCATTCCTTCTATACGCTTTTTAGTAAAATAAAGTAGCTCCTTTTTTCACCATAAGCAGTGTTTAGAGTGACTTTATTTGGAGGATCCTGCCCAGGGTACTGAGATCTGACACAACCCATATTAAAAAAAAACATAATCTTTGTATATGTATTTAATAATATTATGGCACATTGTTCCAACAGTGAGAGAAATTAACCACTGAAAAAATTTACCAAGGATCATGGTGGATTCTCCATCACTGGCAATTATAAAATCAAAACTGGGTGTTTTTCTAAAAGATCTGCTCTAGGAATTATTTTGGAGAAGTTCTATGGCCAGTGTTACACAAGAAGTCAGACTTAGATGATCACAGTGGTCCCATCTTACCTTGGAATCTATGAATTAGTAATCTGTAAAACGGCTGCCTCTGGACACAGTATCTGGAATGCTCTACAATCTTTAGACAAAAGGAAATAAAACTTGGGCCCAATGCCTACAACCAACTAACTGTTCCCTTAAACAAAATCAGTTTTTAAATGGGGGCAGAGGTGGGAGGAAAGGTAGTCAGATATGGTCAAATAGGACGTGACCTATAAACAAGGATCTTCCACTGAGCCTTAAGGGAAGCCACAAAGAGATTCTGGAAGTCCCAGATACCATCTTGGTGGGAGTAACACAAAAACCTCAGTAGAATAGGATCCTAAGGGACAAAGCTGGCCTGACATATTTTTTTAAGGTAGCATGGAAATTGCCTGATGGGGCACATCTTCTTCAATTACTCTCCCTTTCACTTCCAGGAGGTGACTCTCACTGATCTCAGTCCTTCTTTAGTCTTCCTATTTAAAAAAAATGCAAAGAACCAACAACATTTGATTTCTTGGCACCAGACCCAGAAATATAATCCATGAGGCGGAGATCCACTGAGTTGTGTGTATAGTTGTTTCTAGGACAGAGCCAGATTTTGAGCAGATCTGGAAATGTACAGTTATAGTTTTCCTCAATCAATTTTTGGTGACTTTGAACTTCTAGGTTCCAGACAGGCCCAGAAAAGAAAATACACAAATAGTGATTGGGGCTTGTTATGTCACAGACTGTAAACAAACTTTTGCAGAAAGTCTTTTCGCATATGATGTCTAGACAATGTTTTGAACCCCAGGAGCTCTACTAGTTTGGTTTAGCACCCAGAGTTTTGGGTCCTTCCCAAATTAACCCTGATACATGAACCTTCATTGGCTTGCCTCTCAGTACAGTGTACAGTATAAATAGCACTGCTAAGAGCCTCACAAAGGCAGTATCACATGTCAGAGTCAAGAAAGACAGAATCTCAAATGAAAAAATGCATTAGCGCATGCCTTAAATATACCAGACTCTGCATGTTCTTCCCGTTCGACAGCCCAATGTGAATTAGAGAGGCAAACAGCTGCGCCACTTGCCACCAGTGTTGCTGTATCTGCTGTCAGAGGAGTATAATTCCACAGAAGAGATTCCTGCTATTAAGCACTCTGGAATTAGGGATGGCTACCAACCCAAGTGATCCTGTCATGCAATTGAATAAAATGAAACACTCATGGAGGCTTTGGATGCTTTCGTACCAGAGTTCCAGACTTTCTGTAGAGCACAGCATGCAGAATTTACTCAAGGATAGATTCAAAGATTTCTTTATATTTTTTTTCTATTAGTACTGGTTGAGATGAAGAGAGAATTTAGATTTACTGAGCAAGATCAAATTAATTTTAGGGACCAGAACCAACAAAACAAGCCTCTTTCCTTAGGTCCTTATTGAAGTAAGTGATAAAACATAATCTAGAACATATCCTGAGCAGGTATCATTACCCTTGAATCAAAACTAGGACATAAAATGGGCGTCACTATTTTTGCTGCAGCTTTAATTTGGTACCACTTAGCACATTCTTTAATGCTGTTAAAACTCATCCTCTAACTCTGGCAGCAGGAGGCAACAGTGAACACTGGCCAATGTTGTACATAAACAGCAGAACTTTTACAACAACAGCTTAAACATGTTACCTGTGCATGCAAAAAAAAAAAAAAGTTACAAATACTAAGGTTGCACTTTTCATATATGGTCACTAGTTGTTTTTGCCTTGTTTTGTGGATGCCCAACTTGCCACCCAGAAGTCATATTATTAGTGCTAAGTATCAGAGGGGTAGTTGTGTTAGTCTGTATCCACAAAAACAATGGGGAGTCCAGTGGCACCTTAAAGACTAACAGATTGGTTTGGACATAAGCTTTTGTGGGTAAAAAACTCAATTCATGCATCTGAAGAAGTGGGTTTTTTACCCATGGAAGCTTATGCCCAAATAAATCTGCTAGAATTTAAGGTGCCACCGGACTCCTCGTTATTCTTAGTGCTGACCACTCACTCATATTGGCTAGCTGCTCAATTTGAGCACAGTCCATTCTGTGTGCTGAATAAGGGATAGGTCCTTTGGAAAAAATAATATGTCATCATATAATTCAAGGTTGTCTCATAATCATGATAAAGGTACTGAATTAAGGTTTCACACACAATCTTAACTCTGGCAACCTTAATTCTGGCATTTTCTAACTTTTTGAGTACATGTCTTTGCAATGTTAGTAATATTCTTTTAATATAGTTTTTGTGTGTGTGATCGCTTAGGTTTATTTTTTTAATTAAACAAACATGATAAACAGAAATTGCATAATGTGGCAACATAGTGACACCCACATGGGTCATCAGCAGAGTTGAAACTTTTTGATTTACATTGGGTTTTCTGCCACTTGAACTAATAGAGTAACTAGTGGCAGTAACAAGTTGCCATTCTCTGTGTGTACTACCACTGAGGGAGATGAGACAGACACTATGCCAATTGGTTTCACAGCAGGGGAGTGGTGAGACTCCAGAATCTAGAATTCCATTCCAGGCTCTGGTGGGGAGTATTCTAGTTCTTGTAGATCCTTCTACTCCATCTCCCACAAGCTTGACCTTCATGCCCTGTCGCTTCCAAACCTCCTCAATCCTGTCTTTTCATCCCACTTCCATTCTCTTTGCTTACCCAGTCCTGGTTTCCCCCTCCTGGCTCTTCGTCTGATCAATCTCTTTCCTTTCTCCGAAACCTTCAGCCATCCCCACATGCCTCTACCTCCTGCTCCTTCTCCCAGTCCCTTTGCCCAGCCGGCCCCAGTTCTCCTCCCATCTCTTGTCAGATCTGTCTCCCCTCATATGCAGTGAGATTTTTCAAAGTCTTCTGATATGGGCAAATTTGGATGGATTTTCATAGGAACAGCAAAAGGCACATCCCTGATACAAAGGCTGGAGCTTTTCCCTACAATGGGGAAAGACACTGGCAGCAAGGAGGCAGCAAAACAATACTCAGCTAAAAATAGCAGTATAGACAGGATAGGCACTGCTTGGGCATGTAGAGATCCCTGTAGAGTACATACCCATAGAAGTTAGGGTTGTCTTTACTCACTTAAGCAGTGCCTATTTATACATGTCTAGTGTGTGTGTGCAGTGTATGCACTCTGTGCACCACCATAAGGACTATGGAGTGTTGATGCAACATATGCATGTAATTTGAAAGAACAGAGTAAGTGAAAATTTTGAATTGCAGAGAACTTCCAGGGATCCCCACATTAAAAATCCATTTTCCAACACACAGGTCATAGTAGATGCCTCTGCAACTTAACAACTGCAGATTCCATGTGATTCAAATACTCACTGGAGATATGAGAATCATCCATATTATTTGGCCATGCTGGAAGAAAGACAGAAGGCAAGGGATGTGGTTTAATTAAGCCACAAGTGTATTCACTTAAGCAGCTGGGAGTACCCAGCAATGAACTGTACAGTGGATGTCATCATGCTTCCCTTAATCATTTCGGCATAGTCCCCAACCTGGTCCCAGCTATCCTGCTGTTGGGACCTCACTGCCTTCTCCATGTACAAAATGAAAAGAAGCTATAAAAAGAGGAAGGTTGTCTCTCTGCTGTTCCAGATGTAGGAGCTCCAAGCCTCACGTACTCAGCTTCCTTAAGGGATGCTTTCCTTCAAAGCCTTTCCCTATTCATTGTGTCTGATAACCACATCCCTTCCCTTTTTTCTGAGGCTGGTCCTTTAAATTTGGCAGAACCAAACAGCTGCAGCCCTAAAGCAGCCATTTTGCAACTGGCTGCAGCTTGCTGCATCTCCCTCTCTCCCATCTTGTAAGTATTTTGAACTCTTGTTATGCTTTTTCCTGGTTTTGCCATTCTCATTCCTGAGTAGATGGCATAATCACTCACTGTCCAAAGCCAGGCAATGTTGTGTACTAATAGATACCACTAGTGAAAGTTTTGGGTACAGATTGTCCCAGAATTCTCTATTACTAATCAATTAACATCTTTGACATCAGGTTCAAAAAAGCATTAGAAAATGACTGCCAATACCACTTTCTAGTACTAGAAAGGAAATGACAAGCTGTGATATGGACAACTTTACATGATGGATAGTAGCTGGATACAGATTAAATCATTTTCAGTGTTCACCTGAATATAAATCCCATGATGATTTACCTGATTTTGACTTTATGGAGATTTATGTTTTAAAATAAATGTCATTAAATACAGAACCACTGTGCAGTTGAAATTACATTATCTTGGAATGATGCAGTATGGATTCTTTTCAGGTGATAAGTTTACTTCTGTTTTTAGAAAGAATATGCCTGGTTTGTGTTCTGTGTCATTTGGGATATAATAGCCTCTTAACATATACACTTAGAGCCTGAATATTTTTTGTTATGTGAAAATTATCATATACAGGTACCTAGATGTTTTTATATTTGTGGATGTAGTTATATATTGTCCATTTACTACAGTGAAGTTATGCTAATTTATTTTCAGTTCAAGATACTGTTAGGAATGTATTCTTTGATATACATTTTGTTCCTTATGATTTTGTAATTTTAGGTATAAGCATTATTTATTTTAAAAAGAAAAAAGAAAAAGTATTGTTGGGAGATTGGACAATATTCCCCTTTTCTGTAGAAATACTGTGAGAAATACTGTCTCTAGGAAGTCTGGCTTCTACTTAACAGTAAGTATGAGCCTGAACACCTGTGTCACAGATACATACAGCTGGTGTTCTATGTGTGTGCCACTGCTGATCCATCTGTAAAGACACGTCATATGCCAATTGCCTGACTTACAGTGAGTTCGGAGGAAGAAAGTTCATATCACAATAGAGGTGCATTTAGTTTTTTTTGCTTAAAAACCTACTCCAATGTGTTCTCTTTTTTTTTGTTTCTTTGTTTTTCTCTTTGATGACAAAATTATGCTGATACCGGAATTAAAATCTTGTTGGAGTCCCAAGCAGTTATTTTGGGATAACTGAAGTTCAGGAAAGATAATGAGCACCTTAATTTTATATCTGTTTAGCACCTTAATTTTATATCTTGTTCCCATGTTACCTGTAAAGAACTGTTTGGAGTTGAGTGTTTTTGATATATGTTCCCTGTGTATTAATACATGACAA
Source organism: Gopherus flavomarginatus (assembly GCF_025201925.1). Lineage (NCBI taxonomy): Eukaryota > Metazoa > Chordata > Testudines > Testudinidae > Gopherus > Gopherus flavomarginatus. The sequence continues at coordinate 115,816,071 of NC_066622.1, read as the reverse complement.
GCATATTTTCAAAAGAAAACAAGTATATCTGAGATGAGATCATCTGCCTTTGAGATTCTCCCTGTATGTAAGATCTTCTCACTCAGCAATTGAAGAAAGAGTTAACCAGCATTCTGCAAAGAGAAGGAAGACCTGCCATACCTGGAGAAGTGTGCAAACTAACAATCACAGCTGGATCATGTTAAGGATAAAGGGAGCAGATTGGTCTTTGAATGAGGCTCTTGGATGCAGGGAATGTCTCACTCACAACTTGGACCTTGGCTAGAGGGCAGCTGTTTCTAAGGCCCAGTAGGCCACAAAGGCAGCATTTGGACTTACAAATGCATGTAATAATGTGATGGGACTTCTTAAGGGTGGCTGTTACTCCAATAAGACTGAAGCTTGCTGTCAACAGCTCAGGAGTCACCCTCAGACCCCCACCTATACCATGGGCATGCACAATGACCCCTGATGACAGTCTTCCTAGGAGAAATGGTTCTCTGATATAGTTTTAAAATGAGAAGAATAAACTTGTTTACCCACTATTGTTTGTGTGTGTACAGCCTGTGTAGATTTGTATCACACAAATAGAATGTAGTAAAGTTGTTCTTGTGGACAAGCGGGACTGCACAGTGAACACCATTGCTGTAAATCCCCTCTGGATATGACGCAAATGAGTGCGTAAATGAATGCTTCTTCGTAGGTGCAATTCACATAAGTGCTTTTTTTGTATCATTTTCTGTTCTTTTTCTCCTTTGTGAGCTTGCGAATGTGTCAGATTTTTTTTTTTCCTGTCCGGTACCTTCCCATGGAGCATAGACAGAGTTGGGAAAGTTGCACATCAAGGTTATGGGAATTAATGAATAAGAAAACCTTGACATTTACACAATTTAGGCATGTTACTTTTATTTAAGGTTTTTTCATTTAAAGGGTGCAGACCCCTTAGTGAATAGACCTGTTAATGCCTCTTGCTTTTTGTGTTTATATGTGCCAGGTCTAATAATTGTCACTGTTAACCTAAGTGAGAAATCTCCAAACATATTTTATGGAAGAAACCATAGGGCTTTAGTGCATGAGGCTACTGATAGTCATGGGAGAGGGGAGAAGACAGGGTAGTGAACCTGTAGAAAAATTTTGTTTATCAGCATCAAGATTTATCACTTGTAAATATTTAGGGCTATTGAAGCACATCCAAATGCGTTAATTATATATAAAATCAATAATCTATATTAATAGTATGGAAAGTAAAAAAAGCAATGACATTCACAAATTAAGGCTTTCAGTACTGTGTGTCCTTGACCCTTCTGGGAAAGGAAAAAGCTAAGGCTCAAAACATGCTTTTGGACCCATAAATTGCTGATGCCATTTCATTAGGGAAAACCCCTTTCAGCACAGGTGGAATTAGAAAGGGAGAATTTGTGGTCACAAATATCAGGTTTGTGCTTGTGATGAGCTGCCTTGAAACAGGGAAAAAAACAGAATAATCTGTTGTAAACGGGACAAGTATTTGTCCTTTTAGAATTCCAGTTGGAGATTTTTCATTTTTTTTTTATTTTGCAGATTTTTGTCACGTTTCTGGTTAGCCACACAATAAGGTAGTCATAGGAAGAAAGTTTTAATGATTAATACATAACAATTTTAAAAGTTTCAGAGACCCACTTAAATGGAATCTTTTCCTGCTCCTTTTGAATTCTGTGGCAAACTCTGTGGTGTAGCAGCAGGTCCTACCAAACATGTTAAACTCTTTCATACAAGAAAGTGTGTGTTTGTGTCTGTGCCTCATTTCTCATATACTGTTCAGTGATGGTGTAGAAGATAAAATACTTAGTGGAAGTTATTTGTTTTCATCCAGAAACACAGTATTATGTGAACTCTGTCAGTGGCTGCTAGTTATTTTTAAAAAGTCTAGATTTTCTTGAAAATCCATAACATATCTATAAATATCAGGTATAAATACTGTGGTCCATGTTGTGCTCTCAGTTACACAAGTATAAATGAAGAGTAATTCCACAACAGATTTATTCTCGATTTGTAACAGAGTAATCAGAATCTGATTCAACATATAATTAGACACCTCAGAACAATTGTATATTATTTGGGTACAATATAGTAATCAAGAATTAATCTGAACATAAAATATGTAAAATCTACATAGATATATCATGTATTTTCTTGAAAATCCAGACTTTTTAAAAATAACAAGCAACAATTTAAAAATTTATTCGGGTTTGATATTTTGAGATTTTGATCTCAGTTTCTTCGGTGCAAATCCAGTATAAATCTGTTGTGGAATAACTTTTGATTAACACTTGGGTAATTGAGCATATATCTATACTGTAAATAAACCTCCAGTGCTAGCCTGTATCAGCTGATTTGGGCTCACAGGGCTTGGGATCTGGGGCTGTAAAACTGGAGTGTAGATGTCTGGGCCTAGAGCCTGGACTCTGGGACTGTGCAAGGGTCCCGGGCTTCAGACTCAATCCAGACAGCTACACTGCAGCTCAAGCTCTGCAAGATTGTCAGCTAACACAGGCCAGCCACAGAGTGTTTAATTGCAGCATAGACATACCCCGAGAGCAGAATTAGATCCATTGTGTTTATACCTGATTTATTTTAAAGAACAGAAAAAAAGAAAACAAACAACCCCCAAAAGCAAAAACAAAACACAAACCAACCAACCCTCCAACATTTTACATTTGACGGACCCAATACTTTACCCTTTTACTCATGAGAAGAGCTCCCATTAAAATCAGTCAGACAAGTGGGAGAAATAAGGACTGCTCACAAGTAAGGATTTCAGGATCTGGTCATTGTTCATGAACCCAGTTGAGGGAAAATATTTTCTACAGGAGCAGATTTTTCTGGTAATCCTGTTCATAGTAGTAGGTAGTGGGTTGTTAGTAATTGACATACCAGCGAATTCAAAATTACACTACATCTTTGGAGGTGTTTTGTGATATTCCCTTGTATACTTGTGTTTGTTATAAATTGAAAGAGGCTATTGAGCTGAAAGGAGGGACAAACAATCTGCGTGAGGACAAAACAAGTGAAAGCTAGGAGCGTCCAAATATCCATGAAGCACTGTTGTTTGGAAGCCAATTTAAATATGAATCAAAGCAGCTGGACAACCTTTCTGTGGCCATGGCTGATATTGTTAATGAATGAAAACTGAAATGCAGTCGCTAGGAGCAGATGAGAGGTTTTTATTTTACTCTTTTAAATGCAAGAGAATAAACATTAAGTTCAGCATAGACTGTTGAGATGTGATGGAGTGTTTAAGCACAACCGGACCGACCCTTAGCTAGGGTACATGGGCATAGCTCTTTTGAAGCTGATGCCATTATGCTGATTTACCAGCTGAGGATCAACCCTAATGTAGTTGTTTTTTATAACTAACTTTGATGCCCTTCCGTTGAACAAGTTGCTGGTGAAAATAATTCTTTCTTAAATGTGAGCATAAAAATGGCTTGTTAGCTTCTGGAGTCTTATTTATTTTGACACCCTAAATGTTATTCACTAAGGGCCAAATCCCACAGTCTTTATTAATTCAAAATTCCCAGGCCTTGATGTTTCCCTGAGGAGCATGTTGCTGATCAGCAGGATCAAGGGGGGTTGTGTCAGCATTGTCTTTTGTATCCCCACCCTGATTTTGAGCTATGTAGGCACTGGTCTGACCCTGGGTGTAAAATCAGAGCAGCCTGAAGATTAATTTATACTGGGTGTTACAGCAACTAGGTGCCACCAGTGCGCAGGGATATCTTAGCTGCACACTATGCTCTGGCTGCAAGGGATGGTGTAGGAAGTACTGCAGTGGATCTAAAGGCACTTCTGGATCCCCCTAACTTGTTTTTTTCCCTTGTAGTGGGTATGCCAGCAGCTTTAAGGCTGTTTTGCGCTGACCTTGTGATGCAAAGCAGCCCTAATGCAAGGGAGAATTGGCTTTGTTGCCTTCAAAAGGAATTTAGCCTTCGTATGGAGATTAGGATGTAGCCGTAGGATACAATTGGTGATTTTGTGGTGGTGTTTCTTTAAGTTTACTATGAATTATTATTATTATTAGTTTCCAGTATTGCCCAAAATGTGCTAAATGCTTTATAGACATAAATGAGTTATTCTTTCCATTGTAACCACACTGTTATCAAATACTACATAGTATTTCAAAGAAACTGAAAATAACTCCCGTCACACACAACTGTAGCTGAATCAGATTGAGCCTATTATTGTGCTTCACAATATATTTTCTCTTTATGTCGGTTTCCTTAGCTTTCATTGTAGTTTGGATTCAGCAACACACTTCCTGTAGGAGCCTAATGGAAGCAGGTAAGAGACGTAGACAGGGTTTGGCTTTCTTTCTTCCCAGCCTGACTAGGCCTCTCTTAAGCCTTCCGCCTCTCAGTATCCTCCTGTTAGTTCTTCTGTGGTGTTTGTGAAACTAGGAGTATGAGAATTCTGCATTTGATTGGTAGGAAAATGGCCTGGCATTTGATTGTAGAAGGTTTGGCAGCTATACAATGATCAGGATTAACAAATGGGAAGTGAAAACAACATAGCTAACCTCAGTTTTATACCCAGCATCGGGGAAAAAATTCACAAATGCAACCTTTCTGGGTTTTCTTCTGGAATTATTTGGGCCAGGGCAACTGGTGGTTTCCAGTTCTGCCTTTGCATCCAGTGGATATTTATAGGATCTTGAATAAGGACAAGCAAAAATTATACCCATTGACCTTAAAAATAATTGAAAAGAATATTTTCTTCCTCTGTAAGCCATGGAAAATAGGCACTGTGTAATTTGTATACCTTAAGAATCCAGTACAATGAAGCTAATACACTTGGCTTGAAACAAATTATATATGATAATACAATAGCTACAATAGTGGGTTTAAAAAAAAAAAGTCAGGATAGAGTCCATGATGTCTACTTCTCTTGAGCATAAGAGGACCAAAGAGAACTGCTGTGGTTAACACCATATGTTGACTATGGTAAGGGAAATGCAAGAGCATATTACTACTGGTTGATAAATCAGTAGTCATCATTGTTCTCTCACTAATAAGGACAGTTAGACACTTGTAGAATAACTCTATATACCTGTATAACTAACTCTTTTACCTCATGCAATATAAGTTAGTTCTGTGAGCTGATAACAAGGAGTTAAAATACTTCCATGTATTATTGTTATTTATTAAATCTAAGGCTTTTCCTTTTCTATTGACAAACAGTCCTCTTCTACTTCCCCAGCTTAATGAGGATACTAAAAGACTGCAAAGGACTAAAAGTAATGGCTAAGAAAGTAAATTTCCTCTGTTAATTTTTAGATTTATGCAACACATTTATACATCTTTGATGAGTGGCACAGTCTAAAGTAACTGTTCTTCAATTTATTGCAAAGAGATAAAATTAGATAAATGAACCATTGCCTTCTGATTATATAAAATATGTTTATGTAACAGTGAGAACATAACATAACAACAACGTTGCTCAACTGGCAGTAGCAATCAACAGGAAGTATCTGAGTCTCATTGGATCACCACCTCAAATTCTTTCATTAAGGAGCTCGTATCTAAAGAGAAATCTGAGTGACCATTGTAATATTTTTTATTCTGTAAACTTTTTTCACATTTTAGATATATTTTTGTCCAATAAGAACACAATTTTGATATGTGTTGGGACATACAACGTCCTAATCCATGGATTTAACTCCCATTTATGAAAATGTCCATTATATGTAGTGGGCAGAATACTGCTCTTACATGGGTAGCATGCTCATGTGAGAGCTTAATTTGACTTAGAATATAACTTATTTGCAGTGGGAGACAAGTTGTGGTGCATACAGCCATTTTATGTCCATAATGTTTTACTTCGATTTACTTTTGAGGGCTTATGTGTAACTTAAGTGATGCATAGTCCTCATACTGGCACTCTGTGCAAGAATGAAGGTCATCATAAAGCAGTAAATTACTTGAAATTAATATTTATCAATTGCCTGTTGTGTGAGCAGACCTATAATACAATTATTAAAAAAAACCTTAAAAAATGCGCTTACTTGGGGTATAAAAAAATGTGATATACATCTTGCAGAAAGGTAAGAACCTTTGCTACACCAGTGAGGTTTTTATTCCCATCATTATTTGACACCTCTTCCACTTTGTCTCCTTATACATGGTTTCTAAAGACCTAAATCAGGGGGAAGAAAGTACATTTGGCTTCTGCAGCTTTCCACAATCTTCTATGGAGCAGCACAGTGAGACAGAATACTTAAATAAATGAGAGAAAATACAAAACAAATTAACTATTTAAATAACCCAAATGGAAAACAGATGTCATAGCAGGACAGTGACCTGCAAAGTGACTCCACTGATCTCATGTTAATATGAGGGCCCTGGGGCAAGAAAATGTGGCCTTTCTCTGCTTGATGGTTCTTTTGATGACCATAAATCAGACAAGGAAGTACAGTATCAGTACCCCACTTGGACATAAAAAGTGGATTCCAAAGTAGCCCAAAATGTCTTGTTCCAGATTTCAGCAGGACTCATCCTCTCATCCTGACTAGCAGTAGGCCCATTATAACAACTCTGTACCAATCAGTTAGTTTAGTCCACAAGTGCAATAGAGTTCCCCAAAATGGCTTGGAACATAGTCCAGTATGACACCCCTAAAACCCAACCAATATTGGTCACTGGTAGCTGGTAGTCAGGTTTCTAGGATGAGGCTATGCCATGATGGGTGCCCTTCAAGTCAGTTCCCAGCTGTGGTCAGGGAGCTGCATTACCACTAATACAAGGGATGTGGTTGTATAGCGGTGTACAGTGAATTGGAAATACATGACAACTTTAGGTATTTTATTTATTTATATACAAAGAGAGAGAGAGTATTTGAATAATGAAGGCAAAACAGCTTGTTTTTACATATAAATGAATACACACACACACACACACACACCCCCCCCAAAATACAGTTCCACATACAAGGCAAACACTCAAGTGTGCAAGCACACATGTAAAAAGAAAGTAAAACCGGGAAGCTTACATGATGAAAATGACTTACGTACCAAACCAGGAAATTTCCTGCCTATCAACTTCCATTCTCAAACTGATCTCCACCAATCTTGACTGTCAGCCTCTGCCTGCACCCAAGCCTCTGACATTCAGGTAAGTTGATGGAAGCCTGGATCAGGAGACCCAGTCACTGAAATCCCTCTAGACACTAGAATCCCGTGCACCGCTGCCGGCTGGGGACTGACTGGCTAAGCAGCAGTTCTGCAGAAAAGGACCTGGGGATTACAGTGGATGTGAGTCAGCAGTGTGCCCTGGTTGCCGAGAAGGCGAATGGCATATTGGGCTGCATTAGTAAGAGCATTGCCAGCAGATAAAGGTAAGTGATTATTCCCCTCTATTTGGCACTGGTAAGGCCACATCTGGAGTATTGCATCCAGTTTTGGCCCTCCCCCGCAACACAAAGGATGTGGAAGAATTGGAGAGAGTACAGTGGAGGGCAACGAAAATGATCAGGAGGCTGGGGCACATGACTTACGAGGAGAGGCTGAGGGAACTGGGCTTGTTTAGTCTGCAGAAGAGAGGAGTGAGGGAGAATTTGATAGCAGCCTTCAACTATCTGAAGGGGGTTCCAAAGAGGATAGAGCTCGGCTGTTCTCAGTGGTGGCAGATGACAAGAAGGAGCAATGGTCTCAAGTTGCAGTGCGGGAGGTCTCGGTTGGATATTAGGAAACACTATTTCACTAGGAGAGTGGTGAAGCACTGGAATGGGTTACCTAGAGAAGTGGTGGAATCTCCATCCTTAGAGGTTTTTAAGGCCTGGCTTGACAAATCACTGGCTGGGATGATTTAGTTGTGGTTGGTCCTGCTTTGAGTAGGGGTTTGACTAGATGACCTCCTGAGGTCTCTTCCTGTCCTAATCTTCTATGATTCTATGATAGGAACTGTCCTTCCAAAGTGCTGTAGAAACTCAGTATTTTATAACTAGTAACTATGTATTTCTAAAGCAAAGAAGGGTTTATTCCAAAGCCCATTGAAGTTAATTGAATTGACTTCAGTTGGCTTTGAAGCAGACCCTAAAACTGCATCTTGGGAGTTATGTTTGGTTGTTTACTGTTTTTTTTAAGGTAATACATTATCTTAAGAAGCCCTAAAAATATAGTCCTGGGAACATTAACGAGAACAGACCAGAAGGGACATATAGATGTCAATCTCAGAAGGAAAATTAGCAAATCAGGATTTTCCATTCTACTCCACCAATCCATACTGTTGGGAAGTGGCAAACAGTGAAAGTACAGCAGAACAGAGGTGAAAGAGAGGAATGAGTCAGAAGGGGGCCAGGCTGCATCTTGAAGAGGAAAAGTAGTTATGATGTATGCAGCAGAATCTTGCACTTCCCACTCAATGCATTGTGAAACAACATGCCATGGGATACAGGGACAGGATTTGTCCTCAGAAAATGGGTCTTTTAACATCTTGAAAAGGTGGCAGCTAGATTCAGGCTCAGCCAGATCTCTGTTGGGAGCAAATTCCAGTGTTGTAGGAAGTTTTCAATAGTTAACATGAAATCAACATTGCAAATCTACTGGGCTAGTTCCTCAAATGATGTAAATTGCTGTAACTTCATTAGTGCTATGCAGCTAAGGACCAGGCCTGTTGTGTTAATATGTAGAAAAGAGCGAAAAGAAAAGGCACTTTACAATGGTAAATGGGAGAATCATGGGCTCATGAAGGTTTTACATTTTACACAGCAAGTGGGAAAAGTGTGATTTAAAACCAAGGATGCAGTACCAAACAAATGTACAATTTTTTTTCTTTTTGTTATGACTATATTTTCTATGTCCTTGTTCATCTCAAGTACATCAGACAGGATAATAACTCATGCCAGATGACCTTGCCAGAACAGGTGGTCATAAATTAAAGGAAGTACAGTATTAAGTTTTATATTTTTTTCATAATTGATGTTTGATTCAAATTTTAGAAAGGAGCTTTTTAAAAATGCACTAGTGAAGTATTTATTTAAAGTGGGAGCACTCTACACTAAATTAAATAGAGATAAGCAGCTTGATAAGACAGTTCACCCAAATGATGCTGTATTTATCTTTCTCATCATCACTGTAAGAGATACTGTGCAGAATGTTCTTAACCTCATCCGTTCATCCCGTGAGGGGCTTCAGGCTAACAAAAAGGATAAAGCAACATCAGTGCTGAGTTTGGTTCTGGTAAACATTTATGTCTGTTTGCAAAGGAAGAGGAAAAACCTTTGAAAATATTCCTTCAGCTTTTAATTAAATTAGATCTTAGAAATGTTGAGTGTGATCTTTGCAATGTTTTGATTTAGTTAGATTGTGACTAGAATTGCCAAAACCAATGCAAATGTATCATATTTGTAAACTTCACACACATTGCTTGTGAATTTGATACGTCTCAAAGAAAGTACCAAGATGCTGCTGTTTACATTCCTAAACTCTCTACAAACAATGAGAACAATATCTGCTCTTTACAGATTACTATGGTTATGTTCATATGTACAGGAGCAAGTGACCTTTCCAAATTGAGCAATCTTTATAAATTCAACTTGGAGTGTCTAAAAAGCTCAAGTGTATCAGCTTACAGCAAATTAATGTGAGATAGAAGAAGAATGATTTTACAGTAACCAGCTGCTGAATATCAAATGATTGAATTTTCCACTCTAACAGAAAACCTTTCGTTTATGTAAATATATGGATTCCCAGTACTGCTGGGAAACATAATGCTGTATACAGTCTACATTACATCTGACTCCACTTTATCCAAGGTTATCCTACATTATATATGACTTCACTTACTTAAGGTATCTTTATAGCAATACAGGAAAAAAAGACAGGTGTAATCCCTTCCTGTTCTCTGCCTCAGTAGGAGACCATCTAAGATAAGGTAAAACATGATGAGTTTACCTCTTTTACGTTTTGTGTGACTTGGAGGTCCCGTGTACTCGGGGCATGTGTTTCAGGACAGACAAAGAGATTCCAGTAAAAGCTTGTATTCAGTTCCAATTCATTGCAAAAATCTAGCCTATGCTTCTTGAGAAGGGCTTATAGTCCAAGGGCTTGAAATCCCTACCAGAGGGGCCAAAAGTAACTTCCTGGAAGAAACCTTGAGCTGATTTTCTATTGGATATGCTAAATATAAGACAACAACGTACACCAGATATTACTATGTGGCAGATACAGTCAAAGTAGTGGAAACAATTGGCTGAAAAATAGACATTCTTTTAGCCAAAAGAAAAAAGCCTTTTTAACTCATCATTACTGCAGCTAGGAATGAAAAGGCCAAGAGCAAAGAACAAGAGATCAAGTTTCCCCTTGATATCTCCCAGGCCCAGTTGCTGGTGAGAAGCAGTCTGGTGCATTGTGCATGTGATAATTAAAGAGGTGGAAGCCTGCAATTAAGCTCTTGTTTGCAATTGGAGAGCCCCTCTGACTGAAAATGGACTTGATCCCCTTCTCTTCTCTGTAGTCATGAGACTTATGGAAGAAATCTCTTACCTGATGAGCCATCTCTCTTGTCCATGGCTGACCTCTGTTGCCAGGGAGAGAGATGAAGACTTTTGGCCCTATAATATTTCTTCTTTGGCTGACATTAATCAGCCAAGGAAGAAATCTGCCTTGGCACAGAGAGTTAAGAGATTCACTGATTCTGATGCTTTTACTAAAGCCATTTCCATAAACTCAATTGCCAAAAAGAGGGCGGAAGAAGAGGGAAAGTTTGGACAGCCATGTAAGGCTGAATGTGGCCACTGCAGAGAGGGAAGCACACAGGAACAATGTCATTGGTAGTTTGGAAGTGGATGGAGTCCTGTGGTTGTGAAGCAAAGGAAGGCAAAGCCACAGAGTATTTCTATACCATTACTTAGATATACTTGCATTTTCATGTTGCTCACCCCTTTTCTGCTGCTGGTAAACAGGGAATGAGAAAAAAAGGAAAGAATTAATGCACTGACTACTTTAGAAAACTGAATTAGGGCTGGATGCTGCCATCTTTACTCAAATTGAGTAGTATCTTAATCTGTGAGTAGCTTCCTGGAAACCAATGGAACTACTCATGGAGTAAGGTACTAATAAAGGTGGTAGAATTTTGCGCTCTGGCAGTGCTTAGGCCACATACTAGTGTAACCCACTGGCTTTCTACACAGGTGTGAATTTTACCCTTAGACCTGGTCTACACTGGGAAAACAAAGACCAAAGGTCAGATTCACCATTGTAGGTACAGCAGTATTGAGTTAGAAAATCCTTACTCCCTTGGAGATGGCTGCGTTAGAGGTAGACAGCACTACTGCTGCTGACTTCTTAGGGGGTTCCATTGTGGGAGGGAGTGATGTATGTAGCTATGACTCCATTTGCTGTGTACTACGCTTTAAATATAGGAGGCCTGCCTATGTGTGGAGGCAAGGAGGCAGGGCTTTGGGGTTCCCACAGGAGGCTCTAAAAAAGAGTGAGAGAGAAACTCTGCTTTCTCTCTTAAGGAGATTTCATATTTGTTCTGGCTTTTTAGTTGTTTCCCTTAATCTCTAAATCACCTGGAGTGGGAATGCGTGTTTCTTTGAACATAGTGAACATTAAATGTTTTCAAATTCCAGCCACAGCTCCAGAGAGATCTTAACCGTGGAGACTGCCTAGAAAGAGTACTGGGCAGAGAGATGCTCCAAACCTTTCCCCACCCACCTTAGGACTTTTGGTATAGAGCAGGATGGCAGGGCAGATGTGATAGTGGTTTGAGCTGTGCCCTGACTTGTGTCTTCTGCCACCAGGAGTCTGTACAGTGGGACATCTTTAATGCCAGCTCTGATTAAAGTATTCAGCTAATTTGATTCTGTTGTGGAATTTAAACTCTTTTATTCAACTGTTCATATTTTTATGTAAACCTCTGCTATGCAAGCACCTTTAGTCTCCCTTCCCATTTCTATCCTTATGGGCACCGTTTCAGTCCCATATACCAAGAACAGCAGAGCAGGATTCATGGATAAGGCTAGAAGGGACCACTGTGATCATCTAGTCTGACCTCCTGTGTAACATAGGACTTCCTTAGCTTTTCTGGTTTTTTGGCAGCAGCAGCAATGGATTTGGGGGAGAACAGAACAGCTTTGGAGAATTTTCTGTTTTTTCTCAGCTGCCCTGCTCTTACCATTCCCTTTCCGCAGTTGAGTTTATTTAAGTTATTTTTCCTGATCAAATACAGACAAGATTTCCTTACAGCTCAGTATCTCTTCCTCTTTCTGGTGGATTGACATTTGATATTCTCTACTAACAGGATTGCACTTGGCTGGTTATTTTGTATATAGTACCGTACATGGCTTACTTACAAGTTATGCTAAACAAAGAATATAGTCAAGGAGCTGACAATCTAAAGGCATGAATAAGTGCCATACAGTGAGCAGTCACAGAGTGATGTGGTGACATTTATGTTTGTAACCTGAGTGGAAGCGGTTGACATTTAAGAGCCTTCTTTTTTTAAAGGGGAGGAAGGAATATCCTAGTCTGGTAAAGCATTTAAGTTTGTGCTTAACTTTAAGCATATAAATAGGCCCACTGAAGTCACTGCAATCTCCTGTCTTCCTCTGTCCTTGTGGAGTTTCTGCCGCTGGGGATGCTCATCAAATGGCAAGTCTCTCTGTCAATTTGGTCCCTATGGTTAAGCAAGTTAGCACATGTTTGCAGGATCTTTGATATAGTAAAGCCCATGTGGTATATCACTGTTGTCCAAACAAATTTATAGGAAACTTCTACATGATTCATTTAAGATTTGGTGAGTTACAGTACTTATTGATTAGCAGGGGAAAGTTATTACTTGGAAAAAGTGTAAAGAATAACCTCTGATTGTTTTGATCTGGTCTTATATTGGAGAGAGTGAGCGAAAGGGATTAAAGTGTCTTAAACATAAAGCTCCACAGCAACTGTCAGGAACAAAACTGAAAATAGTTTAAGAGAGCAGCACAGGCAATAACTCAATTGGGGGGTCGGCAAAGGACCAGAAGAAATGGCCAGAATGACATTGCTTGGTTTTATTAACTCATCCATAATTAGCTCATAGCTTAGATACAATTTAGCTTGTGCCATATGGACTAATATAGTGCTGAAAGTTACCCCCCATGCAGGTGACAGTCTGTCACACTGAAGGCAGATTATCATAAAACAAACAGTACACCCTTCATTATAGCAGCACCATTTGCAATGCTATAGTTAAGGATGCATAAGAACTCCCATTATAATCCCCTTTATCTTCAAGATTTTATTAAGTAGCCGTAAAAATCATACACACAGAATCATAGCCCAGTGAATCCTTTCTTGAATTTTGAAACGAACAAGCTATTTTCAGCTATATGCTAGTAAAACATTCAATTTGGACATTGTAGGTACTTATTTGCATTTTAAGGGATTTTTTTAGGACAATGTGTAGTTGTTCAGGCTGCGTCAGTATAGGTAAAATATGCTAGACAAAAAACTCATGATAATTCTCGCCTTGATGAGTGTACAGTATAAATTACTGTTGTATTAATTTAGATGGAACATATGGGTCCAAAGACTCAAAGGTCATGACACTGAAACTGTACAACATTAAACAGCATTAAACAAGGTTCAGAGTTTGGTATACAGAGACCTCTGCCTGCATAGTACCATGGCAAACACACCATTAAAAATTCTTTTAAACCTTTTAATTAAAGATACAGAAAAAAGGAAAAAACAGGTAAAGCATTTGAAATGTTTAATACTAAGTAAAGCTTTCATTTTAATAATATCCCTTGCTACCTTTCCTTTCAGCTGGAGAGAGTTTTTAGAAAGAAAAACCCTTGTTTGACAGTCTCTTAGATGGTAATGACTGTCCTTTTGGGAAAAGAGAAGAAGTTAGTTGAGATGGGCTGTGGCTGTCGCTGTTGTTAAAGAAAATCTGATTCCGTTTTCTAGAAGATAAAACAATATCTACGCACAAAAGGGGAGAGGAAAAAAACCAGCAATGATGGAACATGCAGCTTCTTGTCTCTGATGTTGACTCTTATTTTGAACCTCATTATTGGAAAAACACAAGCCAAGCACACAGTCTTATTAGCCACTTTGAGACCTGGCAAACTTGTACCAGCATCAGACTGTTTCAGACATTGCTTATATTTGCCTCTCTGGTCACAGACTTGAGCAGTGTTGCAAAATATGCTGTCTTGGCCAGCTAAGCTAGACTCTTATTAGACTGAAGGAAAAAGAAGAGAGATGAGGAAAGAGAAGAAATAAGGAAGAGAAGGAAAAGGACAGTGGTGGGGGAAGAGACAAAATTTCATATCCCAGGTGATGTTTGGGATTTAGCTGGAGCCAATGAGGGTTGCAATGTCATTGGGTTCTTCTCTCTGGCCTGGGCATTTTTCAGGATTGGGATGAAGAAGGTTCAGAACCCCAGGAGATGGTAGAGGTGGCAGTCATGATGGTAAAGCTCACTCTTTCCCCTTTTTTTTCAATCAGCTATGCATTTCAGTAGCCTCCATCCATTTGTCCCTTCCTGAACCCCAAAAGAGAGTGCTGGGTGGAATAGCCCATCCCCTCATTATTTTGTCCACTAATTAGGCTTAATTTGTGACGTACCAGTTTTGGGTCATTGAATTCTAATTTCACACTGTTCTTGATCTTAACACAGTCCTTGAATTATATTTGGACTAATTCAATCTCTCTATCTTTTCCCATCAACATTTGTTACTATAGGTTGTGGTGACATTTTATGAACTTTCACAGACTTTTCACAGGTGAGCCACAATGAGGGTAAATTTTGTAGGCCCAATTATCACAACATGGCCCTTGGCTCAAATTAAAAAAAAAATCTGACTTATTACCACCTGTCATTTATCTTCTGTGTACATTCATCACTTTTTCTCAGAACTTTTTATAATATACAAATTTCTAACCAAATAAATATGGTGTGAAAATACATGCACTACATGCTCTATATGTGCATTTACATGACGGGCAATAATGATTCTACAGTTAATATTGTGAAGAAGCTAAGCATCTATCTAATATCTGTTGTGTCTATAGAACAAGAAACACAATTACAATGATGCATATGTGTTGTCAGGACATAGTGCATTTACTTTAATTTGACTACATATTGTAGATATCTCCATTTTAAAATAAAGAGGAAAATTTTCTGCCAAAACCTTTTCCAAATGACACCAGGTTTTGACACACAGCAGCTGAAGGCATTAGAATTCTCTGTTAAGGCTGCTCAGCCATGCTGTTCTCCTCTACCCAAGCCTGCCCTGCCTTCCAAATTTTGTTTTCTTGCATCTTCTAGATAAAAAGATGCAGTTGACTCTACTAAGTTTTACAGACTTTTCTTTTGGAATGCAATCCTGCCATTTAACATCTTCTAAATGAAGTGAATTTTTGTTATGCAGACAGAAGTCAAATTTTTCTAGCTCTCATCGGCCATTTATATGACTCTATGGCTTTCAAATGGTATAATGCTAGAGCATGCCAAATGTCCTGCCATTTAATAACCAGAGCTCTTTTCAAAATGCCACCGCTCTGAGCATCTATTGTTATTAAGTAAGATGATCAAATTTTGTATAGGACTTCAATTTTGCTTTTCACATCACTTATAGAGCATGAATAATATTCCGGCTGTGTATAAAGCTAATGGGTTAGGAGCAGTGAGCCAGTTGCTGTTTTTTTGTGTTCTGCTTTATTGCAGATTGTAAAATAAACTTTGGCCTTTTTTAATAAATGTGATAAAAATGCTCTGTGAATCAGAAGAGTGTCAGCAATTAAAGCCATTTAACATCATAATAATTTAAAGTGAAACACTCTGACAATCATCACTAGTTTGCAGAAAAAGCCACACTGTCAGTCCTTAATTATTACTTTATTTGACAGACATGCTAAAAAAGAGGGCAAGGTACATGTTGCTGGTATTAGACTTGCAACTAATATTAATTATTTCTGAAAATTGTTCTAAAATGCTTTTTAGCTCGCCTTTAGAATGCCTTTTAGGAATGTCGTCAACCTCAGAACGTCTCTTCGGAAGAATATGACTGATAACTCTACAACGCAGGGCAACAGCTGGATCTAAACACGTAGTATTTTTCCGATAGGGAAAGAGACAGCGTATGGAACACCCAATTAGGTAACATGCCCCAGCATGATAAAACAATAAAATCCACATAGACGATAGGGGAAAAGATGTGTCTGGCCTTATTTTTCTGAAATGAGCTGAACTGGACCTTTAAAGTACACAAACCTTGTAAGGCTGTGCTTTGGGAATTTGCTGGAACCAGTTCTCATTTAGGGGTGAATGTTTGAAAGGGCAGCATTCCTTCTACACTTGTAGCTGAATTGATGCTAGATGCATGTCTTGGTACGTTTCTCTCTAACTTCTTATTTGAGGGTGCAGATCAGGTAGTTAGAAGGGCAGGTACCCAGATTTGATCTTCAATTCATTTTGCAAGTACAAATTTTATAGGTGCAAATTTCTCTCCCTGGACCACAGATAGAATCCCTCCCAAGCTGAAGTTCAGCCATTCTCTGACCTATGTGATGCTCCAGTCTTAGACAGTGGCTCTAAAAGCCCTTCTCTGGCTATGAAAGAATTCTCCCAGCATAGGCACTGTGTGGAGGGACTATATAGGAACCTCACAATTCCTGGCATAGAGGTTGGAGCTGGGGAGAGGAAGGGTGTATTTGGGGTAGCAGGAAAGTCCCCAGAGTTTAAGCTGCTAATGGGAAGCCCAGAAAAGGGAGAGAAAAGTTGGCTCAAGGCCTCCTGAAAATGCAGTGCAGAATCTCATCCATACTCCTTAGTGGTCTTAGAGCTGCCTTCATGGTAGTCTCACGTCAGTGCGCTGGCTGGAATACTGGCTGTCTGATGATCTGCCGCAGATGAATTTTTGAATACTCTGCTTTGATGTCATTGTTTCTGTATTTATGTAAATGCTTTGAAGACAAACAGTTTCCTTCTGTTAAAGTCTAGCGTTCAATTTGTGAGTCTCTCCCACTGCAGTCAAGTGCGCTGCCAGCAAGCTTCAGGGGTAAGCCGCATGAACAGATGAAAAAATGCTATTAGAGAGATGCTGATGATTCAGCATACAGTATGCATTCATTCACAAGATTGCTTGTGCATCTGGTATATATAATTGAGGATTTTTCTTTTTTACATATAGTTTTATGGATAAGCAAGTGAGCAGCAACAATAGTGAGAGTATGGGCAAAATGCTGTCCTGCTATGCATAGGTGTGTTAAGCAGGAATGGGAAGCAGGGAGCCTCTTCATTTCTTGAGCAGTAGTTTAGGGGAAGTGGTTTACATACCCACCAGGATCTCACAGCCCCAAGGTGATCTGACAGTGGGTGTGAAGCGGTCACTGTTATGCCTATGCATCATTTGCACATATGCTTTTCCAGCAGCGGTGGCTGAGGGATGGCCATCCTTTTACAAGAACAATGAGGTGAATTTCTGAACAGGAAACTCTAAGCAATCTCGCACCAGCACGCTTTCCTGAGAGCCCTTGGCACAGCTCACCTTATTCCACCGCACCAGGAATGCGAAATGTAGTGTGGCATGCTCACTTCAAACTGCTCATCATTGAAAGAGGTGCGTAAATGAGCTGGAAGAAGCAAGGTTTTGTTTTCCTGCCACTCCCAACTCCTCTGATGGTGACTTGCTTTTATTAATTTAGTGATTATTACTTGCACTTCACTTTCGATTATTAGGTGGTTCTACTGACTTGAATATTTTGGCATTATTGTCAAAGGAGCAGGGAGGCACTTACTCATTCCTCTCTGGTCTAGTTGTTTGTAGATAGAGAATATATATACTAGTGTTTAAAAATTATTTTTTACCACATTCATACCAGTAAAATATTTCAGGAATTTCAGAAGACTGTACATGCTCAAATCAGAAACATACTTAGCAAGCCCTGATATGATGACATTTTCTGTTAAGCAGATTATTGGTATGGCAGGACTCCATATTGCCCTGTGAGATACCTGTGTCTGAGGGGTAAGAGAGAAATCCCTTCAGACCCATCAACATTTTATTCTCCTCAACAAGGAGGATGGTGTTTCATTTGATGTTGTGGTATTTTTTGTTCCCCATAGCAACTACTATGCATGCTAAACTGTCTAGGAGCACAAAAGAAGGTGTGGTCTCTGAGGAGCTTTTATCTAAAAAGATAAGAGAAGATAGAAGTAATGCAAGAGACAGAAGATAGAAGTAATGCAAAACACAAATCCAGTGGTGATTGACAACACCTTGCTAGTCATTTTTTTAAATGTAAAAACTATAGGCTGTCTATTCTCAAGTACCCCAGAAGCCCACTACCATCATCCACTTAGTTTCTTGTAGGTGTCATGATATAATTGAGTTTTCAGGAGGGACTTGGATGTGATGGATGCCTCTTTGTGAGTGAGCTTTAAAAGGATGGTCTATATAATAAGAAAAAGTGCACAAAGTGCTGAAGCTGGCAGGAGTGTTTCAGCAGAGGGGTTGAAGATGACAGTGGAGATGAGGGATAATGCAGAAAAAAAAGTCAACAGCAGATTAATAGTAGGGCAGAGTTATGCAGTGCCCTGAAGGCAACAGCAAGAACGTAGCATTTGATATAGTGGTGCTAGGATCCAAAGAGAGGGGTGAAATGGTCAGACAGATGGACAAGGAAGTTAACTTTAGAAACTGCATTTTTTATATGAGGATTAGGCGATGTCAGAGAGAAGGATACAGTAGTGGATGAGAATTTTACAGTAGTAGATGGAGATTTTTTATTTTATTCAATGTTTTCATGCCTTGTGACACCCGAGGCAAACCCCACTCTTTCAACCTCCATCTGTCTAACACCACACATCTTGCTCCACTATAGTCTGTGTCCACAACAGTGACATTTTTTCAATGGATTTCTTAGATGACATCTGCTATTCTCCTCTTTCATGGTTCCACCAGGTGGTATCCAATCAATGGACCTCTAGGAATACAGGTTTTTGACATCCATACAACATGTCGAAACCACTTTATCCTTCTTTCTTGAAACATTGTCTCTACAGTCTGATGGCCGCCCCTTACGTTACGCATCTTTACTTTATCCCACCAGTGGACACCAAGTATTCTTCACAAGCATATCTGATAGAATTCATTAGGTTACCTGTTTCTAGCATTTTTCAAGTTTCAGAAGCATATAACAATGTGGGTATCATAATGACATTGTATCATTTTGTCTTCTTGCATTAATCTCCTTATTTTTCCAGATATAAACCAGTCTTGAAAAGGACTTTCATTTTCTTTTGGCTGATTCTTAATCATACCCTCATGTTTGACATTGGTACTGGTCTTTTTTGTAACATCATCAGGAGCTTTTTGGTCTAAAGTCTGCTTGCTTACTACACAGTTCTTTAATCTGTGACCAGTTTCATTCTTTTCAATAGTACGCTACAGAATACTTTTCTCGGTACTGAAAGTGGTGTTATTCCTCATCAGTTGTCACACATCTCCTGGTTTCCTACCTTTTCCTTCTTTTCCACTCCTTTGGGAAGAATTTTTTCTCCCAAACTATATTACAAGTTATGTATACTACCGCCTCCTCCCCCATTTCATCAGTGATCTTATCTTGACCAGGCATTTTGCTATTTTTAGCTGCTTAATCGTTTCCTCTCTGCTTCTGAAATTTCTAGCAACAAGATATTTAATTCTTCACCTTCTTCTCTGCATCTGTTTATTGAAATTGTTGGCTCTGTTGTTGGCTGAATACTTAGGACAAAAGGAACTATGGTGAGAACATTTAAACTGTTTCTGTTGTTAACAATCTTCCATCTTATGTTTCTACAATACCACTCTGACTCTGGAACTGTGATGACAATTGCTTACACACTTGGAGCAGTTTGTTAGTGTCACCTCTCACATCTCACTGATGCTTCTTTGGCTTCTCTCATTTGTGTCTTATCTTTTCAACACAACTCTACATAATCCCACTGCAGCGTGTGTTCTTCTTGTCATGTCACTTGTGGTAGCCTCTTCAAGGTTTTTCTGTCTTACAAACAATTTCCATGTGCATGGCTGTTTCCACTCTTCTTTACTTCATCCTTTTGGTCCAAATGACACTGTAGCAGCTTCCTGGAAGACACCTCTAAAGCAAGCCCATTGTTCTTCTATATCCTCATTCATTACCTGTTACTCTTGGAATCCATTTGAGACCCGGATTTTAAAGTCTCTCCTGATTCCTGGGTCAGCCAGTTTGTTCACATCAAATACCATCTCCCGTCTTTTGTATTCACTTGTCTTTTTAGTTTCATTCTAAAGACAAGATAGTGATTGCTTCCTACATGCACTTGTAAGAGAACATGTACCCAGCAGTGATCGTCTCCATCAATAGCAGCTGGTAATATGTTTCACTTGTTTCTCGGTAATTCTATCATTTGACTTCCATGTTAGTTGTGTTTTCAGGTGATGAGGAAAAAGTGACCCCTCCCGCAATGCACAGGTCGTAATACTCACAGCTTCATAAATCTTTCACCATTGTCCATCTGCCTATCAATTCTGTGTTTACTCATGCAGTGGTTGTATCTGAGGTTGTCTTTACCAGCTTTGGCATTCATATCACTCATAACCAAAGCAATAGCGTAAGCATGGACCTCGTTTAGTACATTTTGTAACTTTTGGTAGAATGCATCTTTTACTTGTTTTACATGTTACTATAGGGATGGGATGGACAGAAAAAGGAACTATTTTAGAAAAATTTTGTTTGGATGTGTGCAACACAGGAATTGTTCTCTCATTACTGAGTTGAGAAGATTGTGTGTACCTGAAAGAAGTAACTTCTAATTTGTGAGAATATAATCAAATAGCCTTTGATACAACTTGATTGGTGGTTTTTAAAATTTTTGTATAATTTTTTTATTTTTATATAAATAATAGTAAAATATTGAAAATCACACAGTCCCTTGTCCAGGACTGCTTTTATTTGGTCCTGAAAGAGTGAATTCAAGCACTAGTGAAAGTTACGAAGACCAGTATCTCAGGTACCCACAAAATCGAAATGAAAGATTGATCTTTGAGAGTACATAAGACAGTGACATGAAAATATTATCATTCTGATCTACCTGTTTTCACTGATGTCTTGTCAGTTCCAGAATGATTTTTACTGGGCTAACACTTGTCCTAGTACTAGTCGGTACTTTTCAAAGAAAACAATGATTCAGCCCACCAGAAAATTTGACACTGGAATAAAGTATTAATAGCTACCTCTAGCAGTTCATAATATGTAAGCTGCAAAAATAATGTAAAAATTGATATGCAGATAAAAGAGATATGTTAATAGGAATATGGTTTTAAGGTCTGATATCTGAATACTTGTAGCATCTAGAATCACTTTGGCAAGTACTGGTGTTGGATGATGGAACTGAAAAATTTAAAAGAATTCTGATAAAATGATTCCAAGCACAGTGAATGACAGCAAAGCTAACAGGAATAATGACCAATGGAAAATCTCAAAGATTAATTAGCAAAATTTGTAAAAATAATGTAAATGCTGCCTACTTCTCCAATCGCCTCTCACTTAGACATACTTTAAATGCATACAAGTCTTTTACTTCAGATAGTACTCTTAGATATTAATCATGCTATAATTTAGTAGTGAAGTAGCATAAATTGCATGATCAGAAGGGTATTGGATTTGGAGTGCTGGAAAACAATCTGCTACTTCAGCACCAGGAGAGTCTTTTAGGTTCAGAACCACATTATCCTCTGATTAATCTTCATCAAATGGTTGAAATAGAATTCCATCTGCTGTAGAAATCATAAATTATAAATACATTATTAAATCAATAAACTGAGTACAACAATGAATTTTAAATCCTATGTTGTGATTAAAGCCAGCTCTTTCTTGGGGAGATATTAAACTCTAACTGTACATTTCATCTAGGATTTTTTTTTATCGGTGATCTGTTTCATTTTCAGGACGCTCAAATGGTCTGAAATAAATAAGGAAATCGCAAAAGGAAAAAAAACCCCAGAAATCTAAAAATACTGGTATGTGAAATATAACTATGTAGAAAAATTTAACCCCCTAACTGCTCATTTTTCTCTTTGTGTCAACCAAATAAGTGTGGTGAGAGGTTTACTCCAGTGGTCCATGGGATTATTGACGTTTATGCTTTTCTGCATCAGCGACACTGATCCATTCATTTCTGCGTGGGATTTAAATAAAAAATATTACAGAAGGTGCTCCACCATGAAGAAAGCATGAAATCAGTTCTAGACTGGGCACTACCAGTGACTACATAATCCATTATGAAGGCTGATGGTGCAAAAACAAAGGCAGAGCAAACATGATCACAGAAGTAAATGTCAATATATGAACAGTTAGCTTTGGACAATCCATTGTGCAATTAGGTCAAAACTTAAGAGGTCTAACTTATGCAATCAACCCTTCTGTATCTCAAGATACAGTTAGCACAACCTCCATCCAACCTGCACAATCAGTAGCAGCACTAACAATCATAAGAGATTTGTTTCAAGGTTCTTTTAACATTGTAGGTTTTTTTTCCCTATCTAGAAAAAAATTAGTAATGAAAGATTCAAATCATGCAAACATTTTGCTGCTGTTGGCTCAGTAATGGTAACACTTTGGTACACTATTTCAGAAAAGGATGTGCTAACAAAGGGGGAAATGGCTATCTTTATTTCTCATTTCTAATGAACTTTTAAAAGTCTGGGCTTTGCTGGCTCAAGATATGTTTGTCTAGCATGTGTGTCTGAGTAAAACAACTAGATTTCAACAAGTTTAAAAATAATATACTTAACAGTTACGTAGCACTTCATCTATACATCTCAAAGCTCTTTACGTAAATGGCTGAACAGCATCATTAGTCAATTTACAAATGGGGAAACTGAGGTGCAGGGAAATTAGGTAACCAAGCTGTATCACACGGTCTACTGTGGTATGTGGTAAATCTATAAATCCCTGCTCTACTGTAGCCTATAATATCACTTTTCAATTTGTACCTCCAAAATTTTGGGCCTTATCACTTCTTCCAAGGTAAAGGGGGAGTGACAAGAGATTCTGAAAACACAGCTATACTCCCCTAGCTGAGTTTCAGCCACATGTTCCCCACGAGGAAGACCCTGTAGAGTACAGGGCTGTACTCTCCAATCTTGTAGATCCCAAGCATCCCTGAGGAAGAGGACTCAATGATGGGCTTTCACTGCTGCTTCAGCATCCCTTGACCTGTTCTTATGTCTTGTAGGATCCATGCTGTAATTAGCACAGCCCCCTAAGCTCTACCTAGTTGCTGCTATTTCTCCTGAAGCAGGAGTTAATGCTTCACCTTGCCAGTCCCTTCCTCCCACAGCCTGGACTCCAAAACCATCCACACTCAGGGCTTCAGAATTAAAACAGTCTGGCAGAATTTTAAGGACACGAGAAATTTCTTTATTCAGCCTGACAGCATTTCTGTGATTGTGTGAGTTCATGTGACTATTTTAATGCAAATCAGAAGGTTATTAGTTGTTTTATCCCCTCATTATATTTATTTTTGTTCTTTGGGCCATGTTTCATGCCTTCTCTTCAATGCACTTCCTTTCCCAATTTTCTCTTTGCGTGTGTTCCTGCTCCTGTTCAGTATTCCGTGTCTTTTGTTCTTAGTCTTCTCTCCCCCCACTCTTTTTCCTTTTGTGCATCTCTTACATGTTTTTTGATACTCTATCATTTGTGTTCTTTGTCTTTTCATTTTGCCTATCTTTTTTCTGTGTCCTCTTTGGTGTGTCTCTGTTCTTTGTCTTCTCTTTTTTCTGGGTTTTTCTTTTTCTCTGTCTCTTTATGATTGCCTTTTATCTGGTTATGTTCTGTGTAGATTTTGTCTTGATCTTTGTCTTTGCTGAGAACATACTCAAACAAAGACAAAACACATAATTCAAATAAAAATTGCTTATTAATTATAACGTGGACATACTGTCTAAACCTAACCCCCCCACAGTGCTTGTGTTCTAAATTACTTTTGTAATCTGGGCCAGTGGGGCTATTCCTGGTCATGGCATTATAGTTCAGGACCTAAATTCTGTCACATAACTTGTGTACTCATGCTTATAGATTGGATCCCCTCTAGGAGCAGACACCACCCAGTGCCTGATAGCTGGCATGCTGATGATGCCTGCTCACCTAATTCAGTGCCTGGATAGAGGAGCTAATTATCCATCATCCACTTCTCTGGCCTCTTCAGGACGCTGCTGTTAATCCCAGTGCTGTAGCTGCCAGGCCTACCTGCTAACTTGCAGGTAGCACATTGTGTTACTGCCAACGCCTACACCAAGACCTACAAGACTTATGAGCCGTAACTGAGTATCCAGATAGAACACATCAGAGTTGAACACTGAGAGGTACACATTTTGCTTTTTAGTCCTAGGACTACTCTTCTGTTTGATCATCCATTGAATATCCTCACCTCCCTGTTAATATGTTTCCTTGGCCGATTCTCCAAACCCACCGTCAGAACAGTTGTTGTCATCAGAATGGTATCCAATCCCACTTAGATCCCTTTAGGTCCCAATAGCACTCATCAATGAAACATTTTCACTCAGGTGAAATAATAGAGTGATAGTAGAGGAGATAATCATCAATGGGGAGGGCCAAAGTGTGGTTTCTGGATCGCATCAACTGCAAATGCAGATCAATTGTCTAGGCTCCCAGCCAGAGTCCACAAAGTATCAGTGTCCCTTGCGTGCTTCTTCCTTTTGGGATGGCTAATTTCATACTCTTAAAATGACTTTGATTCACAGTGGTTTAGCTGTGGGTTGCATGTGGGAAATGGGTTCTAATTTACCAGCCATGACTGAATATTTGGTGTCATCCACAAACTCAACTTGCCCAAGTCCTGCCTTTCTTATTCTTGTTTGTGCAGTGGAAGCTGGAAGGCACAATGGACTGTAAAGCAGCAAAATCAGTGTGTTCAGGACCTGTAGGAAGTTCCTGGGAGGCAGCCAAAGTGTCAAAAAGTTGGGATGCTTATCTTCACTTAGACCTTCTGCCCACATCTTTGCAATGACCTTCAAAATCCCCCACTCACCTTCCTTGCCTCCAACTTATTCTACATATGACCCTGGCAGGTGATTGGCTCATAGAGTTCTTTTCAAGTTCTGGGCACTCTGCCATCACACAGCATGCACCTACTCATTACTCCTCAACCCCCCACAAACTCCTCACAGCCTGCTATCTCCAGACTGCTCGTTAAGGTGCTAGATCTCCCCCAACACCTTCACATCCAAACCCTCTATCTTTTAAATTGCAGAGTCCAGTGTTGCTTTCTCAGCTGGGCCTTGCCTCCAACATAAATAAAAATCTCATACCTTTGGCTTACTACTTAGCTTGGAGCAAGAGTGAACAGTCCCTGCGCATCCTCACATCGGAGGCAACACAGACTTGCTGTAGTGACGTAGCTGACCAAGAGAGCTCTTCTGCTTCGCCACACTGACTCTGCACAGTCAAACAACAGCATCTCATAATCTAGCCCACAATGAGCAAGAGAAGATAGTTGAGGAGGAAAGGGGTCTTCCAAAAGGCACTTTCAGACCCTGAGAAGACACCAGGTGACAAGACCTAACATGAACACCAGCAGCATAGCTTTGACATTCAAGTCTTGCACTTCCTTTATGGTGCTTCTGTTAAAGCAAGAGTGTCTTTTTTGGGAGGTAATTAACTGGGAATAGCTGAGGTCTATTACTTCCACCCCCAAACAAATTCCATTGTGTTAATGAATTTGGTTAAAGCTTGAAATTCATTTTCCCACTGATATTTGTAGGATCAAAACTTTGCTCGCAGAAAGCAAACACAGAATGGGGGTGCATGCATGGCAAATTGAAATTTGATTTCTTGATGAAATGTTTGAATAATATTTCTCACTCTCTACCTGCCTAGCTCTGGTTTACTTTATCACAGAGTGATTAGTTCATCTCTTCTCATCTCAGCATATAAACTTTACTGTAAGTGGAGCTAACAGTATTGGAATCAATGACAGATCTTCACAACTGTTCCAGCTCAAACTGTTCCTGTGTGCAAACCCTTACACCTTGCAACCAATGTGATGAATAATTTACATATTTTTTCCAGATCATTCAATATCTGTGGGTATCTTTGGGATGTAGGTAATTTCCCAGGCTGTATAATACTCAATAGGAAATATGAAAACACTAGGTTTATCAGGTAGATATTTTTTTTCTGATAAAAGTAATTGAAATTATATTTTAAATACAAATTTGGCGAATACTGAAATATAAAGAGATTTAAGACTGAGCAGAATAGACCAAATAAACATTAAATCTTCCCTATTTCCCCCCACTCCCTTTAAAATCCTCCTCCTTCATTTCATTCCCTTTGGGAGGGTTTGGGTCCTGAACTCATTGTAAGATCTTCAAACACATAATAAGAATTAATCACCGTTAGTTCTCTATTTTAACAGCTGCTTGCTACCTCCATAACCCAGTGCAGCTGCAAACTTCTCTCCCTTTGCTGACATCATAATCCCATTACAGCTGCAAACTTGCATACATAAAATGCAGATTTAAGCTTATTTTTAAACAACTTATACTTCTTAATTGCTTAAGTCTATATCAGAAGCATAAAATTACAGCTCTCACTTGGCAATGCATCTTCTTGTTGCTTAAAGCTTGAACTTGTTTCTTCTCTGCCTCCGTTATTAATGCACCCAAATGCAAGGCCATATTTGACAACCTTTGATTCCGATGCCCACTTGTGGGCTGAATTTGTCCAGAAGTGGCAGCTGTGTGTCAATTTCATTTCCTTCACCTTTCCCCAGCTGTGCTGCTGACTTTGTCTTTGAATCTGACGAGGGGTTGAAGCTGCCTCTAATCTGTATTGAAATCCTAGGTATAAGTTTAAGTGAGAAAGTCTGGTTTCCTGCTGTGTTTGTGCAATTTTATAAAGAAGCCCTTTATTTGATAAATACAGGAATTTAGTAAAGAATACTTGTACAAAATGCACTAAAGTCAGTCATGGTGTAAGCATACAGAATTCCACTGGAGTTGAATTTGGCTCAGTTACTTCAAGGGGACAAACTCTTAATTTAGCCCATACCTGAGTTTGGTTTATTTTTCATCAAGAGAGTTTTTCCAGTTGTGATCAAGTCCGGGGTTACTTTCTTGTTACTTTCTAATATCTGCCCCTAAGATTTTTTTTTTTTACTCTTAAGCATTAAGGTTTGAGATAGATAATTATTTTGCGTAATAGTAAATTGTATTGCAATGTGCCCAGGGGGATATGAAATAAAAGGTATTTAAAAATCTACCATGTTAGAAAAGTAAGATAATTTCAGCTAATGAGATTATCAAGGATAATCGGTTTACAAAAGCCCATTATGAAACAGATTCATTGATGTCTTAAAACAGAAAAGGGGAATCCTATTTATTTTTTGAAATGGTTCAGAATAGATTGGTTTTCAGACTGCAAAAGACTACATTCCATTATTTTTATTTGATGATTTTTGTAGCCCCATCTGCTGTCCATTTCTGGAAGTATCTGGATTAGGATTTTGTAAATTACACAATATTTTTCTTTTAAAAATGGACAATAGGTAAAATCTGGGATGTGATTTACACTCTGTCAGGATCCTGGGTGAAGTTAAGCAGGACTAGTGGTAGAAGCTAGGAAGCAAAGCCATAGTCGGAGTCAAGAGACAAATTGAAGGTCAAAGCCAGACTCCAAGTAAGAGGCAAGCTGAGGGTACGTCTAGACCACCCACCATATCAGCGGGTAGCGATCGATTTCTTGGGGATCGATATATCCCGTCTCATCTAGACATGATATATCGATCCCCGAACATGCTCCTGTCGACTCCGGAACTCCACCAGTGTGAACGGCGGTAGCGGAGTCAACAGGGGGAGCTATGGCTTTGCCTCCTGCGCCGTGAGGACAAGAGGTAAATCGATCTAAGGGTACGTCTACACTACGGGATTATTCCGATTTTACATAAACTGGTTTTATAAAACAGATTGTATAAAGTCGAGTGCACGCGGCCACACTAAGCACATTAATTCGGCGGTGTGCGTCCATGGTCCGAGGCTAGCTTCGATTTCCGGAGCGTTGCACTGTGGGTAGCTATTCCATAGCTATCTCATAGTTCCCGCAGTCTTCCCTGCCCCTTAGAATTCTGGGTTGAGAGCCCAGTGGCTGATGGGGCAAAAATCATTGTCGCGGGTGGTTCTGGGTAAATGTCGTCAGTCATTCCTTCCTCCGAGAAAGCAACGGCAGACAATCATTTTGTGCCCTTTTTCCCTGAATTGCCCTGGCAGACGCCATAGCATGGCAACCGTGGAGCCCGTTCAGCTTTTTTTTTTACAGTCACTGTATGTGTACTAGATGCCGCGGACAGAGGCGATACTCCAGCGCTACACAGCAGCATTCATTTGCTTTTGCATGATAGTAGAGACGGTTACCAGTCATTCTGTACCGTCTGCTGCCAGTGTAAATTGGCAATGAGATGACGGTTATCTGTCTTTCTGTACTGTCCACTGCTATCATGGATGCCCCTGGCTGAGATCAGCCGGGGGCGCAAAAGCAAAACAGAATGACTCCCCGAGTCAATCCCTCCTTTATGGTTTCTAAAAATAGAGTCAGTCCTGCCTAGAATATGGGGCAAGTGTACTAGAGAATCCATGTATCAGAGAGCACAGCTACTCTGTGTCAGATCCCGCAGAAATGATGAGCTACATGCCATTCATGGGGGGGGGGATACCCCTGCAACAACCCCACCCGTTGCTTCCCTTCTCCCCCAACCTTCCTGGGCTACTGTGGTAGTGTCCCCCTCATCTGTGTCATGAAGTTATAAAGAATGCAGGAATAAGAAACAGTGACTTGTTAGTGAGATAAAATGAGGAGGAGGCAGCCTCCAGGTGCTATGACAGTCCAGGCAGGACATTAAGCGGTGCAGAGGAGAGGAGCCCAGCATCCCGCTGCTATGATAGTCCAGACAGTACAGAATCTTTTCTTTACACAGGAAAGGGAGGGGGCTGATGGAGCTCAGCCCCCAGTTGCTATGATGAGGATGGTTACCAGCTGTTCTGTAACATCTACTGGGAATGACCAGGAATCATTCCTATTTTTACCCAGGTGCCCCCAGCCGACCTCACCTGAGGCCAGGCAGGAGCACTCACGGGCTGATGGTGACAATGGATATCAGTCATATTGTACCGTCTGCCACCGGGGGGGGGGAGAGGAGCGGATACTGCTCTTCACTGCTGCAGCATCGTGTCTACCAGCAGCATTCAGTAGACATAGGGTGACATTGAAAGAAGTCAAGAAACGCTTTCTTTCCCTTTTCTTTCATGTGTGGGGGGAGTAAATTGACGATCTTTTCCCTGAACCACTCCGGACAATGTGTTTGAACCTACAGGCATTGGGAGCTCAGCCAAGAATGCAAATACTTTTCGGAAACTGCTGGGGACTGTGGGATAGCTGGAGTCCTCAGTACCCCCTCCCTCCCTCCATGAGCATCCATTTGAGTCTCTGGCTTCCCGTTACGCTTGTCACGCAGCACTGTGTAGCCTGTAGATTTTTTTTTCAAACACTTTGGCATTTCATCTTCTGTAACAGAGCTCTGATAGAACAGATTTGTTTCCCCATACAGCGATCAGATCCAGTATCTCCCGTACAGTCCATGCTGGAGCTCTTTTTGGATTTGGGACTGCATTGCCACCCGTGCTGATCAGAGCTCCACACTGGGCAAACAGAAAATGAAAATCAAAATTTCGCAGGGCTTTTCCTGTTTACCTGGCCACTGCATCTGAGTTCAGATTGCTGTCCAGAGTGGTCACAGTGGTGCACTGTGGGATACCGCCCGGAGGCCAATACCGTCGATTTGCGGCCACACTAACCCTAATCCGATATGGTAATACCGATTTTAGCGCTACTCCTCTCGTTGGGGAGAAGTACAGAAACCGATTTAAAGAGCCCTTTATATAGATATAAAGGGCCTCGTAGTGTGGACAGGTACAGCTTTAAATCGGTTTAACGCTGCTAAAATCGGTTTAAACGCGTAGTGTAGACCAGGCCTAAGATACTTTGACTTCAGCTACGCTATTCACATAGCTGAAGTTGCGTATCTTAGATCAATCCCCCCCCAGTGTAGACCAGCCTTGAGGCTCAGAGCCAGAAATGGACCCAGGAATCAAGCCGAGGGTGAATACCAGGCATCAGGGTCAGCGTTGGTGTGCCAGGGCTTGAGCAGGAGTCAGGTTGAATATGGAGCTGAGGTTGATACCAGGAGTTCAGAGGTGGTGAACCAGGACAGCTATGACAGCTAGCTAAGGATCCACATTGCTGTCTGGACACTTCCTGGTAAGCCCCATGGACTTATATAGGACCAAGGAGCCAGTAAGGGATCTCTAAAACAACTGTCAGTTGGATCACTCAAGGTGGAACTTCCCAAGTTGTGCAACGTCTGCAAATTGTGGATCACAGGGAGGAGTCAGATTATAGCCGCTGCTAAGTGGCCATGTGAGGATGTTCATTACCTTGTTGGGCCCAGGTTCAAGTTCCACCAGTGCCTACCCACTCAAAGCAATAGTGAGGGATTTAGCCAGTTTCAGAGTTTACAAAATAAACTTGTGAGTGTACAGTGCAAAATCCCACCATTATTTAATGTTCACACAGGAAATTTTTTGTATGCATCATTTTTTATTTATGCTATAAATGCATCTCTTAATCCACTACAAATTCTGTGCAGTTTGTAAAGAGTCATTGGTTAGTTTAGTCCAAAGAAACATCATCAGCATTAATTTGGAGAACTATATATTTACAAAGAGGTCATACTATAATAATAGACTGGATCTCCTCCTTCTATTGTAAAATCTGCAGGCGGGAGAGGAGCCAGGAAACTGCATGGCTGACTTCATGGAGTTGCCAAGTAATTGACACTTCAGTGGGAAGGATTTTGGTCGAAGCAATGGAAATAGCCTCTGATCTTCACTGATCTTGGAGATGCGGAGGGAAGGGAATCAGAGTCTGCTTAGTTGTAGGCTGGTCACCGTACTGGCCTTCCTCCTGACAGCACCATTGTGCTGTCATTGGTCGAGTCTCCCTGCAGCTGCATAGTAGTGCTAGAAGGCATGGAGGGGATCAGGTAGCATTAGAACCCATTTGGATGCCCATATGGGGAGTCAGTTTGGGATGGAGCAGCTGGTGTTCTGTAACTACTGGTTATTCCACTATTCACAGCTGTCTGACTTTCCCCTGGTGCTCCCTCCCATTCGTCATGTCCTTCTGCAATCTCTTGTCTTAAACTTGATTTTAAGCATTTTTGGGCAGGGACCATCCCATTGTAACATGTTTGTACAGTACCTGACACAATGGGGCCTTGCAGTGCAAATAAAAATAAATAAATGATAGTTTCACAGAGCTCAAGCACAGGGGCTTTCATAGAACCCCAGGAGATGTTGGAATATTACCATGAAGTGCCCCCCCTGTTCTTCCTGTGCCTCCCAGGAGATATTTGCTAGATTTAGGTCTCTTCTGCTCACAGAAGCAGAGCAGATGATTTGGCCCAAAGAGAGTTGTAAAGGTGCTCAGCCGCGCTGTGCTAGTAGAAATAGCTAGACAGATTAGATAGCTAACTCTCTTAATAAAACTAATAATATAACCATTTTAATCTCTTTACATAGAGTGCAATTGAAAATGAAGTCACTTGTTACTTATGTAGGCCACTATACTATAATGTAGGCCGCTATACTATAACACTATTTCGTTTACTTTAGCTCTGATCTAATATTTGACACAAGTATCTATCAAGTATGTCTGTTCATCTGGCATGCAGATGAAGAGATAACACTGTTCCAGGAGATCTCCCTATCAATTCAGAAGTTGACTCTGCAGTAAGTAACATAAAATGATTTCAGACTTGTATAAATAATATACGTGTTCTATCTTCCTTTGATAGAATGATAAATAGCATTTAGAGTGATTGATTTGCTGGCATTAACATGACCCCACTGCATTTAGAGCAGTTTGTATTGTCCTTGTATCCCTTGAATTTGTACTGTATTTCTCCATTTCTTTGTCTCTAACCACTGCAGCATGTTACTTCAGCCAGTTGGTAAACATGCATTCCCTCTGGCACCAGCACAAATGCCAGTTCTTGGGCTGGCCATTAAGGGGGTATTGTAAGTGAAAATGTAAGCTGATCCTTCCAAGAGAATAAGCATCACATCCTCAACATGATGTCTTCTGCCTTCATCTTCCCAGGTATGGGGATGTTAGGCCCCCTCTAACTGTATCTCATTATTGTACAGGGTTTTGTACTGCAGCTGGATCCTTTTTATTTTAGTCTTGCTAATTTGATATTTAATGAAAATAACATCATTTTGCAACAGGATTTGTTAAAATATCAGACTAGAAAAAAAGTGAACTATGTTTAATAAGACTATTTGGGAAAGAATGGACCAATTTGTTTTCAGTAATACCTGGCATTTCTAGAACTCCTTTCATCCCATTTTACAGGCAGTAATTAATTAACATGCTCCTGTGTGCGGCTATAGCCTGCTTGTATGCAGAACTGTTCCTGAATTCCCAGAGCAGATAAGTTGTTATATACCCATGTGGCTTTGCTGGGACTACTCATGTAAATCCTACTCAGCTAGATAAAGGTTTGCCCAGTGTGGTTCTATGTAAATATTTCCCAGTAAGTGCTGTTATTTTTATTTTATTTTATTCTTTATAAGGAAATGTAGTTAACATCTCAGTAACAAAAAATCCATGGCTGCTTAGATGATCAGTTTCTGACTCAGTATCCCATTAGAGGTGTACATGCTCCTGGAAACTTACTTTCTCAACTCAGAAGTATAGCTATATTTTAAGCCTTGATTTTTACATGAACTCTGACTACTGTCATAACTGAAATATTCATAAATTGCAGGTGGTTTTGTACAGTGGGTTTGCAAGAGGATTGTGCCAATAACGTGGCATTACTGGAAATCCCCAGAGACGTATAAGTTCAATGGACTCTTATAAAAACCATAGATTATACAAACTTTTTTCACTCCAATGATTTGGACTACTTGATTCATGAACACATAAATAGATAGATAGATCCATCACATAATTCTCTGGAGAACAATGCAATAGTGTTTGTGATTGGAAAAAT
The DNA here is from genome assembly GCF_025201925.1 of Gopherus flavomarginatus. NCBI lineage: Eukaryota > Metazoa > Chordata > Testudines > Testudinidae > Gopherus > Gopherus flavomarginatus. The sequence continues at coordinate 115,782,964 of NC_066622.1, read as the reverse complement.
ATTATAAAAGAGCTTAAATTTAGCTGATAGGTAGGTAGGTTTGCACTGCCAATATAAATAAGGAAAGAAATCACATTTAATGACCACATTTATAAAAGCCATTAGACATTACCAAAGCAGAAGAAAGAGATTTACTATAAAGAATCCAGTGATTCATCTATGTTCATTTGGATTTTGATACAATATTATTACCAGCTGGACACTTGTTGGACTACAGATATGTTCACACAGCTCGCTCCAAGTCTGTGAAATAACATAATGGCAAAGTATTCATGGTGAATGCCATGCTTGAAAGTCTTTTGAAGTCCTCTTTTTAGCTACCACTTTCACTGAATTTTGTAAGCTTATACTTTAGTTTACGGTAAACTGATTCTTTAGCTGAATCAGGATGTTTAAAAGTATTCCTCTGCAGCAATCCTAACTAGTGCATTTGTAGTAAGAAAAAGAAAATCTGAACTCATTTTTTTCTCTCCCTATTACTAATTTTCTTTGTGACTGCGAAAGACACATGAAAACTGACATCAGAATTTGAAAGCTTGCTCAGCAGAGTGGTGTGGAGGTTCAGGACTAATTATCTGTTGTGTTTGACTGAAAATTAGGAAATTAGCAAAGATTAGTATTTTTGATTTTTTTCCAATTTAAATATGCAATGGAAAAGAGAGGTTCCATCATACATACAAAGTTTAATCAGTGAGAATGCTGCTACAAAGACATATTTGAGGAAACATTTAGCAAGTAATGTAGTACATTAGTGTCACAAACAGTTTATGCTACCGAGCATGTTACCCACTGTGGTTATCAACAGTAGTAGCAGATGAACAGTGTGAAAACATATAGAAATGTCAGTGCATGTTTAGAAATGTGACATGCATTAGAGAACTTCAGGATATATAAATAAAGAGCAATGAAATGAAATTGGAATGAAGTCAAGCCATACATTATTGGTGACTACACATGGAGTATGGGCCACTGTGTGAATTGTATCCATACCTTATATGAATGTGATTCCTACTGGGTTTAGGAGAATCCTGCCAGCCAAAAGGCAGATCCGTCCTGTAAAGCTCTACTGTAATATTAAGGGATTCTTTCCAGAACTGCTCTGGTTTTGTCATATTCTACATATGTAGTCATTGTTTTCTTGTTTACTATATTGAAAATGCATCATTTGGGAATGCTGTTACTTACAGATATGAGAAAAAATTCTTAAGTAGACAGTGGGTTTTGACATTTGGCATGTAAATGGGTTAGGGAATGTTATTATATAAGCAATACTGGTCAACAATCATCTGTTATCTGTTTTAAAATAGCTTGCTGTACTAATTCAAAGAAGCAAATTGTTTTGGAAAGCGGGAGTTGATTACAATTTCCCTGTGTTTTGGGCTGTTTGAATGATGTCTGAGGTTCATTTGGCTTAAATGGAATATTTTGTTCAGACTTCCTGCATTTCAGATTTTGACAGAACCCATAATTTTTTTTAGATGGGTTTTTCTATAACTTATTTTTTTCACGTGATTAATATCAAGTCAGTCCCTTCAGAGAACAAATACTAAACTCAGACAGTGATGTAAACCACATATTAGGGGCTATATATGCACACACATCTATAAAATTACACACACATTACTATTGACTAGGTTATCTAGGCAGATTTACCTTCTTTTTAATATTTTTAAGACTGCTTTATGATCCTGTTGACCTGCTATTAGCGAAAACTTAGCTTTCAACAGAGGCAGTTAAATTATAAAATCACTGCTGCAATCATCAAGCTACTCATAAAAAAACAAAACAAAACAAAAATACAACACAACCACAAACCCTGAAATAAAAATCTTGCGGGCTTCTCCTCATGTAATATTGCTCCCTGATGTTAATTACCTTTAAATAGGAGAGTACTATTTTGGTATCATTCATACGCCTCCAAAAGTACTTTCCAGTTTATCATACCTGTCAACCGCAGTGCATCACAGGCTAATACTTTATTAAGAAAAAAATCATTAGGGAGCTGCTGATCCCATTTAAGTACATTGGGCAGAATGTAAGACTAATTAAAAAGCATATTTTTACATTATTAATTTCTGAGTTTCACACTTAATGAATGTGAAATGACAGGGCTACTATTTTTACATTCAGGCTCTCTGGGCTCTTCAGCCAGGGGAATTAAATTCTGGGGATTTTTTCAAAGATGCTGCTTGGGAGATTTGTTTTCAAGAACAGCTAAGCTTTTTTAGCTGTGTCTTTTTCTGGGAAATTATACCAAAGCATATTACAGCCACTTAAAAAGAGTAGTTAAATAGATGTTGTTGTTGGGTGTTTTTTTTTTTTCATCACATTGCTATAAAAGTATTTTAGACGAGGTATAAAATATAGTTTTTAAATGATATTATGATTTGCAAACACTAAAAAATAATTGCGGTGGAGTTGAGAGAGAGTGAAAACATGTAATCTTTATTGTGTAAGATAATGTGATAAAATATTTTACAACCAAAAGCTCATTTTGCATCTGGAAAATTGTGTAAACTGATGGGGAAAAATCTCATTAAAACTAAAGGTTATTTTTAATATTCTTCCAACAAAGCAACACATTAAAACTGCATTTTTCTCACTCATATTTATTAAATTAGACAAATGTATGAATGTCTAACATTTTATTTAAATAAAGACATAAAATGACAGGCTGTGTGATTAGGCAGGCTAATCTAAATTTATACCAGCATTTAGAGAATAACAAAGTTAAAATGTAATGTTAGTGTTATAAAGGTTTGTTTGTTTGTTATAGTCAGTTGCAGCAATGCAGTTGTTATTAAGCATTAGGTGTTACATTACTTAAAACTTTGCTAGGTGAATGCTGGCACAGCATTCCCTGTAAGCACAAAATAACACAACACATTTTTATAGGGCTGTGCGAGGAGTAGTGTAGAAAATGTTTTTTTCCAAATGTGCTTACAATTACCTCTCTGTATTTTTATTGTCTTTTTACTAACCACAAAACTCACACTGCAGGCAAAGCTTAACTGCTGAGGCTTTCCTCATGTAAATATTAGGAAATTACATTTGTACAAACTGCGGGGCTTTGTAAATGGGGGCTGGATTGACTCCAACGCAAATTAATCAGGATAAAGTTGCTCTATGTTCAACATGACCATAGTTTATTTTCTTAAAGTATTAATTTGTCAACAGCTTTCCTGCCTCACTGAGAGTCATGTGGATGTCATTGAAGGAAGAGACAGATGCAGCCTTTGCTGCTATACCTTGTGGTTTTAGGGACCAATTCCAGTTAATCAAAATATAATCATGCTTAATTTTTCAATATTTATTTTAATACAGAAGTCTAATATCAAATGACAGAAATGTGAATATGCATCTGTGTTTAAAAATTGCTCTCCTTTTTTAAAAAAAAAAGTATGAAAACAATTTAACTAGTGGCTAAATAATTCATGTTACTTAGTATATTTTAATATTCTTCACAAAATAAATGCTTGCAATTGGTCTTCAGTTGGATCTTTCTTCCTCTTTTCTTTTTTAAAGCTACCCTCTATGCTAAATACAACTCTCTCTGAAATGTTTCAGTTTATACTCACCTAGCTTCTCTCAGTGCTTATGATGTCACAGAATTTTTAATTATATCTTGGTTTTCCTAAAATTATTGTTCATTATTATGTTTTTGGAATGCACAAGTGTGTGTAATGGGATCTATTTTTCAGAGTTGCCAAAACAAATCAAGGAAAATGTTCAGTTCTTCCTTTGCCAAATGTTTTAGTGTTTTTCCATGAAAGCAAATCTTATTTGTAACTGTATATAAAGCCTTAAGTAAGTAATGCAGTCTGTCAGGGGCAAATGCTATTGTACAAATAGGAACTGTTACCAGTTTTTGCCTTTGATACCCACAGATAATGTATATTCATGAATAATTTCATAATAATACAGCTTTCTAATCCCAATTTGTCTTTAAAGAAATCCCCAACTTTTTCCACTTATAGTGGACACAGCATATATAACTATATCTAACACAAGGTATTTGTGGTGGATATACCATATATATTTCAGTAGGTGATGTAGATGGCTTAATAAAGAGATCATTTAGGAAATGAACAGAAATTAGTTATAGATACTGCAGTTTAATTGAAATACCCACTGTTCTCCTGTTCTTTAACATCTCATATTAACATATTTCCCCAAATAATATGGACACTCTTTTCATTTTACTAGTACACATTTACCTTGTTCAGAGTTTTATTATTTAAGAATGCAGTTGTTGCCAAGTATTAATCAATATATTATGCTGCTCAGTTGGGCAAGCTGTACAAAAACATAGTGCCCCTAGGGTTAATACAGTCAAGAACTAGAAAAGTGTTTTAGACATGTACACAACATGTGGTTTACTATTATCATTAAATGAGGTGAACTGGGACTCTATACATATGGATTTTGAATTGCATAAATTTTGATTGATATCATTTGAAGACTGAGACCCTGAAAGGCTAGATTTTGTGAAAGACGATACACAGGCCAGCTATTACCACATACAATAATACCAGGAAAAATATCTGAAATGAGCAAGGCAGCTGGCTTTTAAATAGCTAAAACATAACATCAATACTTATTCTGAATAATGGAAAAAAGAGGTAAAAGATGTTGACCTCTGCCTGACAATAACATGTTCCAAAAGTAGAACTGGTCCCAGGAGAAAAACCCCTGCTCAACAGTAGCAACTAAGAATTCTCTCTCTCTCTCTCGCTCTCTCTTCTTCACTCTCTCTCTCTTTCTCTCTGTGAAAAAGGTAAATATTTTTTGAACATTAAGCCACTATGAACAACCAGCCAGAAAAAGAATTTTCACAAATTCAGGAAACACTTGAAAGGTAAAACCAACATCCTGAGACAGGAGACAAGGCCAGCTTTTGACACCAGGTTGGACCTATGAGGCCTAAAGAAACCTTCATCCAGGAAGTGCCTGCCACAGGGGTCAGGACCTAAGGGACCTCGAATGAAGGCAAAAGAGAGCAGAACTTTCCATGCACCATCAAAACCAACAGGCCTTTTCATGGGAAATTTGTTGAAAATTTGCTGATCTGCATTAAACATTTATTAGAATTGGAGAGTAAGAGCCTTTAGTTAACTTATTGTAAATTACTGGTTCGTGCAGTTTTAAGGAGTGAATTATAACATATGCAGGAATATGAAAGGTCTCTAAGGCCCTAATTCCATTTTTTCTAACGTGATACACATTGAAAATTATCAATACATCACTCTATGAGATTCATTCAATTTGCTCATATTTGTTAAAACTTTTTAGAGAGCACTAGATACTTAATGCTTCATTTATGATTTATGCACCATAAATGTATTAAAACATTAACCATATTTCTGCTATCGCATACTTTAATTCTCCCAGGGAAAAGTCAAAATGTTTCTCAGACTGCTACTTTAGTTTCCCAAAGGAGTGAGATTATTTGTGTTGTGTTACACCTTTAAGTGTTGATTAGGCTTTCATGTTATACTCACAGAAGTGTCATGCAGTGCTTCTCTTTAATGGTGTAATAAGCTATATCAACCACATGAAGGAAATGTTGCTTTTCTAGTCAGAAACAGCAAAAGTTCATATGTAAACATTGTAAAGGTTCCAGTGTAAATTGCAGGACTAAATTCCAGCAGTGCCCTCCTCTAATCGAATACTGTTGACCATATACGTGGGTGGCTCAGGCAAATTCATAATAGAAGTTTAAGCCCTCTAATACATAAAATTGTTACACCACCCATAATATTTTACAGCCAGCTGGATATGCTTCAACTGTTTCACAATCCAAAAGATTTTCAGACTTTTAAATACAAATGTAGTTATTAATTGAAAAGAAGGAAGGCAAAAATTAAACGAATTTTCTGTTTGTATTTGACAGCATAGGTCATTTTTGTGGGTATTTATCTTTTTACTAGTTTTTTTTTCTTTGGGGGAGGTCAGAGGAGTTGTTAGTGGTTGGGAAGCTTCACATTTTTCAGCAATCATTGTTGTGTAACAATTGGTGCAAACATTATGGAGGGGGAAAGGGACATAAATCAAGAAATAAAAAAAATAGTTTCTGCACATTTTCAAAAAACACGTTGTGCTCTCTGAGGTCCTTTTCATTTTAACCAAATCAGGGGGAACTTGTCCTCACAGCGGCAAGGCAGATGGAACAATAAATCACAGGAACCATTGACTGCCTGCAGTGTACTCTCCACAGCTGTCACTTTTTTGTCTCTTTGGTTTTAGCTGACATGGTTTGAGGTCCACTGTGAACCAATCTGGACTTTTTTTTTACAGTCATATCCATCAAAACGACCAGTAGCCATCAACCTACTGCAGCGATCGATTCGTTTGCTTATTCTCACGCATAAGCCAATACTCAGCGCACTAGGTGAGGCTTGGGAGAAGCACCTCATTTTAGCCTTTTTTTTTTTTTTTTTTGCCTCCAGCTACAGCTGTGATTTTCTGAGCAGTCATGGCTAACGTTATTAAAGTTGCATCATGATAGATATAGAGCAAAGCAGATAATAGGCTCCACGCACAACAACAGAAAAATAATAACAATTGTGTGTTTTGTTGTTATTTTCAATGTTGCTTTTTAGGCATACCGAGATGCTTACTAAACTAGGAATTTCCAACTCATTGCTTATTTTGCAAAGTAAACAAGCAAATGTTATGTGCATAACCTTAGCTGTCTCTCTAAAGGTCAGTATGTGGTTGCTAATTTCTTTTTCTGCCTTTTGGTGGCACTCTGATGCCAGTGATTACTTGTGGTGTGTTTTGGAAACAAGACGTCCTTTCTTAACAAAAGACTCAATCTACAAAGACTGCAAAATAAAAATTGATTAAATTTAAACTGTAGTATGAAAGTTTACTTTGGTGTATAAAATAGGCTGGTAAGCACTGAATACCAGGTCATCTGTAATGTGGGTCAAGGGTTATATTATGCACAAGTGTGATTGCATATAAATGTTGGTTAAATGGGGATCTTATTTTTTCAGAATCAAACAATACATGCAGCATATATAAACACATACACACACAGGCACATGTGTATATATAAATTGCTGAGATGTCAAAGCATATGATTTAGCCTCCTTTGTAAGCATTTCAGGTTCAAAAGTCTCTCTTACACTTCTTAGAAATATATTCTTTGGAGCACTGTGTTGTCACAAAATTTATCAGGGTTTGATTGTCAGACCAAATTTTGGAAAACAATGTTTGTAGTATAAATGAGGGCAAAGGGTTGACTAGATATACAGTTTTCAAAAAATGTTCAAAAACAAACCAAAACAAAATTGTCTGTTTTTAAAAATCAGGTCAAGTTAAATTTATTATATATAATTTTTTTTATAGCTGAATTCCATGATTTTGACTTGAGGTGACAGCTGAAAAGCAGCAGAAACCTTTGGAATTTCAGAACTATATATTACTATAAAGGAAGAAAGTAAAGTTTCACTAATAGAAGGGAGGTAATTACATTTAGCAAATATATGCAGTTTAAAAAAACAAAACCCCAAAACATTTCCCCTTTCTTACAAATCTATTTCAAGTAAGCAGGAGTTTCATTTTATATGCACAGAACAAAACAGGGATTTGTAGTAAAAATCCAGTTATAAAACATGGTGCCCTTCTTGTTAATGAGGATCTTTTGCAGAATGCTGAAACATTGCCATGTTGGAGAACCGTTATTTTAGGATCTCACAATGTGTTTAACTGAAAGCAGCCAACATATTCTGATCAGATTTTTTTTCCTCTTTACAAACCTTTGAAGGGTAAGTGTCCTGATAAAATCTCATTATTAGATAAAAGCGGCAAATGGCAAATGATAGGCAGAGCCAGCATAGATTCACGATGAATTCGGAGGACTGTGAGCGATAAACCTTTTACCTAATCTTGGAAAATCCTATGAAAGTCTCAGTCCAGTCCTAATACAAGAGAGAGCAAACTTGTGGGAAAAAAAGAGTCACAAAAAAGCCATCTGTCTGAATGTGACCCAAGAAATCTAAGTCCACCCATGTCGTTATTGCATGTTTTTCAGTACTGCCAATGGATTACATACCGTTTAAAATATGAATTGCAGAATAAATCATATGAGAGTGACAATTATGGGCCAGATTCTGCCCTCAGCTACAGTGGAATTACAGGGCACATTCTGCTCTCAGGTACTGTAATGTGAATCAGAATAACTCCATTGAATTTAATAGTTACTCTAGATTCACATTGGTGTAATTGAGAGCAGAGTTGAGCTCTGTGAATTCAGAAAAAAGCACTGTAAGAAGAATATAGCATACACTTGGTTAGGTCATGCCAGAATATGGAATGGATTTGCACAAGCCTTTTATGCACCCCTATTATTTCTGTAACAGACACTCCACTATATAACATACACGCCTTAAAATATACCTTTAAAATTGTCTTGCACTGGGGATATGCTGAACATCACTAGCTACGTTTAGGGGAGACATGAAAAGTTACAAACTGTGAGCCCTAGTCTAGAGTTGTGTTCAGGAAAAACTCCCTTTGAAGTCAATGGGAGTTTTGGCTGAATAAGGACAGCAGGATACAGGCCCTTGTGTTATAACAATTATATTGAAATATGGAATTTCACTACAGTTACTGTGCCAGTAAAATATACATAATTGGATAACATCATCCCCATGTGAAAGGTCACTAATTCTGTAGTTTTCTTTTTTTTTTTCAAGCGAATTCTAATACTGAGGAACTCGGAAGCTATGCTAAAAGGGAGTTGTTAGTATGCCTAATGGTGACTTTTCTCCTGTTCGTACAAAATGGTATGTAACGTAATTCTACTTTAAAAATAGAAAAGAGTTTTGTATTTTCTAATTTTCCTTCCATGGAAATCTAACTGTAGTGGATACTTATGAAAGATCAGAGGAAAAGACCTATAGGACATAGAACTTTATCTACTGATGCAATATTTACAAACAGAACAATCAGTATGCAGTTTCTTGTTGTTTCTTGTAATCCAAGGCCCCAGTTCTGCAAGGATTTTTGCATAGACTTAATTTTAAGCACTTGAGTAGTCCCCTTGAGTTCAGTGGGACTATTGATGTGCTTAGCATTAAGCATGTGCATAAGTCTTTGCAGGAGTGAGCCCTGAGGCTCTGTTTAGAGAGTTAGGGTTTGTTTGGGCTTTTTTTAAAAGAGGAAGTATGTTGGGTCTGCCCTAACAAAAATGCAACATATCACTCCAGCTGCATTCCCAGCTGACTGAAGTCTGTTTGATGAGTAATTAAGAGACTTTCTCTTGGTTTGTTTGACATACTTTACAAAACATGCAAATCTGTTAAAAATCATTTGTTCTTGTAAATGCCACCATTCTTAAGTGATGCATAGTATCTGCTAAATGCAATACTCTTAGAACCTGTTTTTATTAAAGCCTGAAAACAAACAAATGACACTGTAACTCTTAAAAAGGAATTCTTTGAGGTAGTATTCATTTGTTTAGCTATTTGGTTTGACAAGCAACGTTATCTATACTTAAAAAAATCATAAATCAGTACAAATAGCAAGTACATTAATACTGATATCACTAATCATTGGGTGCAAAACAGCCCAAATATATCCTGTTTCATTTAGCCAAATAACAGGTGAACACTTCAGTGAATAGAAAAAGGGAAGCTAAAGTTCCTAACTAAAGAAGACTCAGAGCTAATATGAAATAAAGCCTTAAAATATTCAAACATGTATTTCAGCTTCATGTTTTTACACTTAGAAGATCTTATGCTTGTTTATGCAATGTAAGCCACTAATTCAGCTTTCTTAACAATAACAAACTTGTATTGTTAAAAATGTTTTTTTTACTTAGTTTGATACTATTTGATTTTTTTTTTTATGTGAATGGGATTTGTCCACTTCAATTCTTTCACTGGGAAAGCAAAAAGTAGCTGTTTTTATTCTTTGTATTTTTTCATGCTATCTATGTATATTCTTCAGTTTATTAATGCTCAATCTTACTATACAATTTAAAAAGTCAAGTATTAGAAATAATAATAATATTGACATTTACAACAGCTGTTATCAATTATCATATGATTAAGAATTCCCTCAGTGAAGCAGTGGGATTATAAAGACTTGTTAAGACAGACATAAATAATGCCATTTTTATATATTTAAGATATGTCTGGTATATGTAAAAAGCAACGTACTTTTTGTAACCACTGGTTAGTTACACCTATTTTTTGAAGTTGGACATATCATAGTATTTTTTTAACTTACTGTACTAACTCTTGTAAATGTATTGCTTATTTGTGGGAAGCACTTCATTCACTTAGTTGAAGCTGATTCTTACTGGTAGTTTTTATTATTGAAAAATTACTGCACCAAATATCAATAGGTTGCAAATTATATAAAGGTTATATTTAACTTGTATCAAATATGACCATTTTCAGAAAGGCCCACGTATTTTGCTAAACTACTTCTTTTTAAAGAATTTCAGATGCCTGTAATTGCTGTTACTCTTCAGTACAGCTTAAGGTATCAATATCACCTATATTTGAATCTCATAAGTAGTGAATTGCTCTAAGCAAAACAAAAACATGTCAGTTGCCCAGGTGACATTTTGTAGCAAACAAGGAAATCACAACTCCAAGAAGTGTTGTATTTTATGCCAACAACAATATGACAGTTTTCTCTGTAAAGAAAACATGACACTTTTCCAAATATCAGAGGATGCCTCCGCTGCTCAAGGGATTCCTGTACTGTCACTGAAATGGAAGGTCACAGGCTGGTTTCATGATTTCTATAGTTTCAAAATGTTGTGGTGGAGTGTTTGCACGCTAAATGCTGTAGGCTAAGGGAAATCTTTCCCTTCATCTCTGAAAGAAGTGACAGGAAGAAAAAGGTCCTACTTTGACAGCAGTAACCTCTAGGTCTAGAGGTTCTGCCCCAAGCAACTCTGAAGTAAAATTACCTATGTTAATATGTTGTCGTTGCTGTCATATATATAAAATACACACGTGTGTGTGTGTTGTTAGGCTTATTCCTAGAAAAGGGACTCTGTTTACACATTGAGACATTGGACTATATCTAGAGCCAGTGCTAGAGAACCTTGAGTTCAGCTTATTCTCAGCTGCCTTAAGTAGGTGTGGGGTTAGTCTGAATCAGTGCAAACAGACTCATAAGGGATAGGACTGCTTCTCTGAGGAGTCTGAAGAAGTCATGGTAACTCTGCCCATGTATTTCTGGCAAATGTATTTGCAAAGGAGAGGGGGAAATTTTCTGTATATAAAATATACATTCCCCCCGCCCACCAATATGTTATAATGAAAAATTTGAGGCTGGATTTGTGTATACAGATAAGCTGATGAAAACAGAAAAGCTGTCATTTGTAGAAATGACACTAAATGCCATGTGTGCTTCATAGTTTGAGACATAGCTGGACCGTGGAAAGTGTTCATGTCCTATTTTTACCTGGTCTTCCTTGTGCTAAAGAAATGAATGTGTTTACATGCAATTTCTTTTGAGAGGTAGGGTTTCCATTTTAGCTCTGAGAGGCAGAATGGGCAGAATCCTGCTTGCTATGCTGGTACACAATTCTTGAAGTTTAAATAAATAGATTCTCGCTTAAAGCGAGAAAAATATTAACTTTGATAGGGAGTGGATCAAAACACATTTGTTTCCAACATTCCTCCTTCCTTTATCCCCCCTCCCCAAAAAACCCCAAATCCCCCACAACAAAACAACCACCTTAGTCTATAGATTATATATTTCCTGCTGCCCATTTTATAAGCAATAAGAATTTAATAACTGAGGGCAACTCTATAGTAATATTTATATGGGTCAAGTGGCTTAAAAGTATGCAATAAATGTAAAGTTATGAACCACATTGCCCCATTTTAAATAATGCAGCTTGCACCAAGATATTATGTTTCATATTCTAGAAAAAGGTGTTTGAGCAAAGGCTGTAGGAGTACAATAGACATGAAAAGTTATACTGATTCCATAATAAAGTCACTGCCTGCTTAATATGGTGTGTTATGTAGAGCTCCGGATTTTAATAGCAGACCACAGCAAGAATGTCCCAGATGATATCAACAAAACCGTAGCTTTCTCATTAGCGCTCAGCAAATTCTCCTGGTGTCTGCTGGTTTCAAATAAGGGCAAGTGCCTCTATTCCTAGTGTGAAGCCCAATAGGATAATAGAAATAATGTAGTCTAATCAGTGGTGAACACATGAAATCCCACATTCATAACAGGCTGGAGTGAGTTTGGTGGCTACCATTCAGCAACTTTTAACAGTTTCCACAATCCTGAAGCGTAGGTATGGTGTAATGTAAAGGAAAACCAGAAATATGCAAATTTCTGCTTTGTGCAGCTGCTCAAATTCTTTATATGAGTTCGGTGTGTGAGAACAGCTTCTTTCCTATAGAGGGAGATTTTGTGAAGATAATACCAAAGGAAGATTGTTCTAAAGCTATTGCATGAAATATAGGAGGAAATGTTGAATGCAGCATGTGTGTGCATGCATGCTTCTGTTTTGGCTGGCAGGGTGGTGGAATTCAAGCTAGTCGAACTATCTGCCACTTTTATATATCAGATCAAATATTTGTCATCAGTACACAAATAAACATCCCTTTGCAACAATAATGTCTCCACGCTCTCCATACCTGAGCTGTTTCCTGTGTTTTGTCTTGTCTATGTTAGACTGTAATGGCTTTTTTGTGTTTTTGTAAAGTGCAGTGTACATTTACCGCACTATATGAACAAACATAAGAACAACCATTGTTGTTAGAAATTATAATAAAAGTGTGAAGGACACATCTTACTCTGACTCTTTACCACCAGATTCCTTTTTCAGCTGTTAGGCTTTCATGATGTACAGCTGTGGAATATTGACAATATGCTTGGGGTGAAATGTGGGATGCTGTTAGGTTCTGTGCTAGTTTTGTATTCCAGATTTTCCTCCTATTCTTTAGCTAACTTTTCCATGTTAGAATATCATCAGCACATACCTTAAAACAATTTTATCATCTTTTTTAAACGTGTTGGATACATCTGAAGGATCAGAATATTACAGATATGCATAAGTAAGGAAATGCAAGTATAACTTGCTTAGTGTAAACAGAGAAGTACTTTAAGAGCTGCTTAACTATATTTTAAATCCTAGATCAGCCTAATGTTATTCAGCAATTATATCTGCATTTGCAATGCATTGTAAAAAATCAGTGGTTAATGGTTCCTGAGCTCATTTCTTAGCGCACTGAGCTACGTTACATAATAGCAATGATTGCTGTCTAGCTTAAGGACCTCAAAAGGCTCACTCTTCTAGTATATTTTGTATTACTTTATTTTTGGTAGAGGGCTTCTGCACAGGCATAATAGTTGAGATTTAAAAAAAAGCACTGAAAGTCCAGCTCCTAAATTCATATTTAGGCACCTTAATGAGCATGGTGCACAGCAAATTTGAAAATCATGTTTGTTATTTAGGTGTCTTATTATGGTTTTAGGAGGCTAATTTTACACATTTATTTTGAAAATCTTGACCTAAATATTTTATATCCTTTTGCTCAGTAGATAGTGAAATAATAATAACAACAACTCCTAATAGTCAGATGGGGAACACTGAAGAAAGCCTAAGCTTCTCTCACAATACAATCTAAAATCATTAGCTGTAACCACATATATACGTTGTGGGTCATACTTCGCTCCCCTTACTCCTGTGGTCAGTCCTGCTTCAGGCCTTGCATAGGCAGGAATTCTTTGACATTGATGTAACTGCACTACTTCAAATTTCTACTATAAACACACTGCAGTGACCTCCATAGACACTAGGGTGACCAGAAGTCCCGATTTTATAGACACAGTCCCGACTTTGGGAGTTTTTGCTTATCTAGATACCTATTACCCCCCACCCTGTCCTGATTTTTCATACTTGCCCTCTGGGCACCCTAATATAGACAGCTTATCTCAGTTTGAAAGTCAGGTAAGCCACCTTTTACAAGTCACTTTTTACATCCGTGCAGCATGTATACATTAGGGTTTTATATACAGCTACATTGGTGTAACAAACCCTATTGTAGACAAGCCCTTAGTCTAATGTTATGAATAAGATGAGCAAGTGCTAATGGATCATTGTCATTCATTCCAGGATACACTATGTGCAGCTGCTATATACTTGGGATATTTTTATATTTGTAGATCTAGAGACCTGCAAATACTATCAGGTCAGCAAAATGTCCTTTCAGATTGGTCACATTTCTGGAATGAAATATGGCAGCTGTTGCCAGCACACAAGTGGTGAGGAGTCCAGCTGTATGTTGCATGTAAGAGATCATACCTCCATCAGCATACTGTCATCCAATGCTAAAATGAGGCATTTCCACAGTAGTGATTCAGAAGCAAGAGTGAGTACCACCTATGGAATGTGCACAATTGCAATACTCCAACTTGACTTTGGTTATCTCCAAGCCAAATGTTGACCCAAACCAATTTTGCTTAGCTTGTGAGATCTTTATAGCATCACAGTCCAAGCTGGGTTGGCAGCAAGTTGTTTTCCTGTGTCCATGATACAGAAAGAAACATACAAAATACTATTTATAATCTGAATATTTTGTAATATTACTTGGGAAAAGGTGTATTGGCAAATACATATAAATATATCTATTATTGATGTAGAACTGATAAATGAAATTGTTTTCACTTTATTAATGTAACTTCTGTTCACCATTCACTACACTTGCCTATACTGTAACTTCTGTGTCATACTGTAATTCAAACCCCATTTTAAAACACTCACTCCATTTTGCAAAAGCTTCCTCCAACCTTCATTTTTGCAAACCCTGCTGTAATCTTATTAGTTTAGTTTAGATGTGTGAATGAGGTATGTATGAATGATGGAATCAACCTCCAGCCCCAGCCTGTCCTGATGAGATAAAGTTCAAATACCAACGGCTGAAGACCTAGACAACAGCCCTAAACAAAGTAAGAAGCATCCACTCTAAAAAGAAAAGGACAACAGAACAACAGAAGGAAGATCAAAGCCAGGTCCAAGGCTGAAAGTCACGCCTGCAATTGATGGGTGATCAATCTAAACCCAGAGGCAGCGTGACACAGCAAGACCTATAGACTTTGAATCCAAACTAAAAGCCTATAAAAAAGAAGGGTGAGATGAGAGACTTTGGGTAACATTCTGCTGCCCACATGGAAGAACATCAGTGCCTGCCCAACAGAGATCCAGCTTGTCCTTGTGCCCAGCTTTCCTGGCCAGTTAGCTGCCACAAGCTACGAACCCAAGCTGCAAAATCAAGCCATGAACTTAAGCTATCTTCAGGACTGGTAACTATGCAGCAGCTGCAGAACACCTGATGAATGTGTGTGTGTGTGTGTGAATGTGTGTATGTGTGTGTGTATAGGTAATAGGTATAATGTGTGTATAAGAATTAAGATATTAGTTATTAGTCATAAATTGTTATAATAATAAATGTGGCATCTTTGCCTTGTCCTCTTTAATAAGATCCTGCTGGTTTTTACTGGTCTAATATAATTGATACAACATTGACAACAATTGAATAGAAAAGCCATATAAAGGTAAACAAGTGGTGAAAATGTAGATTAAAACTACTGGTTTATGCAAACATTTTGTAACGTCCTAGGAACACACCTGCTTGGATAATAGGGAGGTTCACAGAGGCTCAAACTACATTTTTGGCTAATTTTTGACTCTGAAAAAATCCAAATGTAAGCTGCCCGCTAGGGCACGAGTGTTTAAAATCTGTGGGTTACCCTGGCCTCGAAAGCCTTTTTTGGCTGAAACCCCTGAAGACTAAATTCATCTGTGAGGACTTTGCCCTAACTGGGGAGCAGGGGTCCACACTGCAACCTCAAGTGTTCAGATTGGATTTGTTCAGTTAAAGCCAGTCCAGTGGTGTTTAGTATATCCCTGACATCCACCAACGATTTTATACGTCTGTAGCGTCTTTAATTCACTTATTCCTAGCTTTTATTATCTTCTGCTTCTGGGCCCTAATCATGAAAAGTGTGTTCTGAGGTCACAGTGCAAAGCATCAGCAAGCCCCACTTCTAAGTGGACTGGTGCTGGCTGAGGATGTGCCAAGCCAATGAGAACAACACATTCCTGAGCAGCTTCAATCATCCAGGCTCCTGTGGCTCTCTGGCCACAAGACAAAGCTATCCCTCAGATGGTGGAAAACCTGAGGATAAAAGGAGAGATGATAAATCTGCTGCTCTTCTCCAGGTGGTTGTGTTACTTTCCTGTTTTTGTTAGAGTCGTTGCCTAATGAGGATATTTTTCTGGCTAGCTACTCAGAAAGAGGGAGTGCTGTAATATTGAAGGCAGACCTCAAACTGAGGATTTTGACAAAGGAAGGAGGAGCTGGCGAGGTTTGAGCAGCTATGCTGGATCACGAAAACTAGAACTGGGCCCTTCAGTCCAGTTTAATTCAGAGAGAAAAATGAGAAAGAGAGACGAAGAAAGGACACTGATACCACTGGGCTTTATTTTTAAGTGCTACTACTGTTCAATGAGAGTGGAATAAAAGGATGGTCAGTTCCCAGAAGTGACGTAACCCCTCTAATGAGTATATGTTAGTACTAAATGAAGATAGATGAAAGAAATAATAAAACAAGAGGGGAAGGGGAAATCTGCAATTATGGCACACACACGTTCCTTTAATATTTAGGCATCCAACATCAGTTTTGAAAAATATTACCATGTTTATAATTTTGAGGAGATTTAAATAAGGACCTGTTGGCGATTCACTTGCATATTTCTAAGCCACTTAGTTGTTTAAGGACAAAACTAACAAAATAATACGTATTACCCAAGCTTTCAAGACATCAAAGATGTCTTATTCAAACTTGAATTCTGTTAAAATGATTCTTCTAAGAACTGAGCCTAAGAAGCATAGTTGAGAATTGTATCTTTCATTGTATCCCACATGTAAAGAATGGAGCCTTTGAGGTTTTAAACCTTGTGTGTCTTTTTTGCTAGTCTAAAAAGGTATAGTTATTAACACACTGATGTCTCTTTCTGTTTGTTCTACCTCACAAGACGCTTCCCTACTAACTTAGAGCAAAGCTAATGCAATGCTTGGTATTTACTTGATTTCTCAAAATTACATTTTCCCCAACACAGCTGCAAAGGCAAGAACGACGCTACATAAACCTGTTTAAACCTAATAAAGAGATGATTAAAAAAGCAGGGCAATTCGAAGTGATATGGGACCAGGGAAGCAGAATGTGTGGAGGGAAACTTAGTCTTGAATTAGGGTTAGAAAATTCCAGAAATACTCTCTTTGAAAACTTGAGAGAATGCAAGGAAGCAACACATCATCCTCCAATTAAAGACCTGTAGCTGGACCAGACCATTACTAAATACCATTAAAAAAATCAAGATAAAAATCAAGGATTAGCTGCTGCAGAGCAATGGAAGGAGACAGTCACTGCTTTCTTTGCTAATGCTGACTGTAGCTGCTGTATGTGGCAGTAAAATATTTCTACAAATCAAATGAAGATTTTTAAGAATACTTAGTAGCAAGCTATGGTGGGGGAATTGTCACAGGCATTTACACAAGGTAAAAGTAGAGCATATGATAGAATGTGATCTGTATGTCACAGTAACTTTGGATTGCAACTCCACATTGAAAGCCTTTGAAGCCTATAAACTATGAAATTTTAATCATTAACAACCTCTTGGGGATCTAGTGATAATACCTATAGGACAACTTACAGCTTTTCTGTCAGAAGTAAGAGAGACCATAATAGCATGTTATGAGCACCGTTGATCTCTCATTTTGAGCAGTTGAATGGTCAAAGCTGAGTTCTACTAGTGAACTCTTCTGTTTATTAAACACACCAATACTCACAATTAGCCCTGCATATGTTGTGAAGGAAGCAACGTTATCTGATTGGTAATTTAACCACTTAAGGACATTTCTCAACACTGCTTCATGGCTGCTCTGCCTTTGAAGAAAGATGATTTTTTTTATAATTAGCGACATGAACATTGACAGTGAGTGGGGTAGTTTGTGCAGATGGAACAAGAAAGAATTGGTTTTTGGAAAGTGAAAAGGTACAGTATGTAAATAAAAATGAATCTTAACCTCATTATGTGGGCTCTTTGGAATAAATGTTTAGCCTTTAAGTGCCAGCTGTCATTCTATGCATGGCCTGCCTTCTTACAACTAACCTTTCAGTCACCTCAGCTTGTCTCCCTAACTTGTCCTATTATGCAGTACCAAGCTGAGTCATTGTTTCAAGCAGGAGGTGACATGTTAATAGCTTAATAATAGTATAATCTCACAAATAATAATATGCTGTCACACTGTCTGAAGCACAATGTTTACAGGAGAAGTGGTAATGTATGATGACAGTAATTTGAATAAAAATGAATTTACTGCTCTTGTCTCATTTGCAGTAAATTTTCGCATCTTTCATGCACAACTGGTGCTCCATGACCTCTTTCATTATTGTGTTCTCAGTGGCTGCTGCTTGCTTTAAAGTGAAAGACAGGCAAATGAAACAGAAACCTGCAGCTTAATAACTGATTTCCAGAAAAGAGTTCACACCGTGGCTTCCGAAAATCTCACTTCATTTGTTTACCAAGATGATACCATGTCAGGCAGGCTGTTTAATTAATACAATCTGGAGGTGCCGATTGAAAAGCAGGCATGAGCTGATTATGATTATGTATTGACAATTTACAAAATTATTGTCATTAAAATGTGTCAGAGGGAAAAAAATTGTTTGGAATACAGAGAGGATCATTTGAGTTGAAATTAAAGTTTGTGCAGCTTAAGAAAAAATATTTTAAATGCTCTTGATGTTGTTTAACATGGAGAAAAGCAATCTCATGCTTTCTATTTGATATTGGTGAAGTGTCAAGAGCTAGTCACTTTATTAGCTTTAGTTAATTATAAATGCATGTCTGTATGATAATGGACAATTTAAACTTAAAAATGCTGAGTACATAAAGCATTTGCTTTTTGCTCTCAAGAGGTTTTTACTGGTTCTGATCCAGTATGCTAGTTTGATACTGTGATATTCTACCATTGGTTACTTACAGATGTAGTAGGTGTACTGTTATTCTGGCAAAAACTTCTAGCTAAATCCTTATTTTCAAAAATCTAAATTAAAATATTCCAATTATGGGGATTTTTTCCTTAAACAGTGTTATTAAACCATGTAGAGTATTTGATAAAAAAGAAGAAAGTTTACAACACGTGACTGATATGCCTGCACTAAATTTAATTAGATGGAATGAGGGCAACTAATTGTAACTGGCTGGGACTCAAAACAGTGAAAAGAATGACTTTGCAGAAAAGTACTATATTTCATAAGAATACAAGTGAATGATAGAGAACAAGAAATGATGTTCCTGAACGACCTCATGCATGGGTTAAAATAATTAAGACCACAAAGTATTAATATGTATATTCCATTTTTCACTTACTTTTACCTGTGAATCCAACATGTTGAATGCAGGGGATTTCTTTTCTTTCCTTTTCTTTTCTTTCAGAGTAGTAAATTAAGTGATACTGCTTGAAGATTGGTTGCCTAATTAATTTTTCAGGAGTAGCTTACCACTTGAATGTGATTTTTTTATCTTAAGTGACATTGAAGTTTTTAATTTTGCAGTGAAGCCTTGGTGCAGAGGCTATGGGAAATATAGCAATCGGCATGGTAAACAACATTAAAGTAGCTATTTGTGCTCACAGAAGTATAGGCAAGGTACTCAGCATCATTTATGTCATTAAAAGCCTGATCCTGCCACCAGTGAGAGGGCCTTGGGTTTTGTGCAAAATGTTCTCAGAGACTTTTAAAAATAAGAAAGTAAATTTCTCACTCTCAAGTTGAGCCAAATGAACACGTTAAACAAAAAAGATACACTTTTAGCATATTAAAGCTCTTATTCTGCTAAGACTTGTGCACATGCTTAATGTATGCAGTGTAGGTAGTCCCAGGGATCAATTCTGCTGTTCTTATTCATGGGGATAGATCTTACACACATGAATAAGGACTGCAATATTGGGCCTTTGCACCATTCATGCAGGTAGCTCATATTTTGCAATAGGCACCAGTGGGACTCTAACTTACTTGAATAGCCTCTGTAGGAAAATATAAAGTGTGTGTTAGAGAGATTAAACTGGAAGGGAACAGCCGAACAGCTACAGTTCACAGATGAACAACATTTTTTGCAGTTAAAATTTTTAAAACTGCATTTGTTTTAAAATGGGTCAAAATTCTGCCTTTGTATATTGTCCCAACTCCTCTTGAAAGCAATATCAGGTGTATTCATGTACTGAATGAAGAGCTGGGCTCATTATGATATTTTCATTTTTAGTTTTGAACTGGGTGTCACATTTTCATTCGTTATCAAAGTGAATGAGCTGAAGCCTGCAATCCTTAGCCAGGTAAAACACCAATTCATGTTAGAGCCTGGTCTCGTTTATAGCACAAAAGGCATGAACCACAAAGAAGCTCAGCTGCCACGGTGCTGGGAGTAGTATGAGATTAGTTCATTGCAGCTGATTAGCACTGTAGCTCCCATTACACTCAAGAGTAACTGTGACACTAAGCACCTCCCAGATCAGGCCCTGAGTAAGAGTGGCAGGATTTGACCCATTTAACAGCACTTTTTCTTATCATTACTACCTGTTAGTACTGTACAATACCATATAATAAGTTGGGGTCACATTATCCCTTGGGTCCCCTCGTCACATAGAGCTCTCATCTCCATCTAGGAGGGGTGACAGGATCAGTACTCTTTGTGATATTGTTTTTCTCTCCTGGGTCCTGTCGAGGACTCCCAGCAGGACTCAGGATCCGCACACAGTGTGCCTGGGACAGGGACAGGATGGGAAACACATTTTCCCCACCGCCCCTGAAAGGGTTCCATTCAGAAGTGAATATAGACCAGGACTTTTTAGGGGGCGGCCCCTTTGTGCTATTCCAGGAGCTCCCCTTTAAGAAGCTCCAGGAGTGGTGGCTGTCAGAGGTGTGTGCAGATGCACTGGAAGGAAAGCAGGAAGAGCTGCAGGAGGCCTTGAAATAGCACAGAAATTCAGGGCAGCTATGCAGCTGATCCAATGCCAAGGACAGGATCCACCTGACATTTGGGGGCCGGACTTACTATTCCATATGAGTGAGGGAGAGCAAACCATGCCCCCTCTGACAGAACAATGCGGAGAGAACTCTTTGAAGGAAACATTATGGAGTTTTACTCACCCTTGGTTTAACTCTGAAGAGGATTATGGGGAAGCGGGACTTTCTGGTCTTATGCTAGTAATTACCATTGAGGCTGAAATTCTAATAAAGCAGTTAAAAGGTTTTCTGTATAACATACTTTAACAGAGGTACAAAGCTGCTATGAGACTCAAGAAAGCATATGTGGTTCCCATATTCTTTATTGGCCTCTGCGTCTATGCACAAATGGCAGAAAATCTAACAAAATTGCTGATAATCAGAGGAAATGGCTGGTCTTAGGGGCTATTGTTATTGAAATTGAGAGCAAAACTTCTATCACTTTTACTGAGAAATTCAGGAACATAGGGCTCGGTCCTGCAAAATATTGAAGCAACACTTAACTTTAATCATATGAGTAATCTCAAAGTATGTCTATACTACCTGCCAAATTGGCGGGCAGCAATCGATCCAGCAGGAGTCGATTTATCGCGTTTAGTCTAAACGCGATAAATCGACTCCCGAGCACTCTCTCATTGACTCCTGTACTCCACCACCGCAAGTGGTGCAGGCAGAGTCAACGAGGGAGCGGCAGCAGTCGACTCACCACAGTGAAGACACCACAGTGAGTAGGCCTATGTACGTCGACTTCAGCTACGTTATTCACGTAGCTGAAGTTGTGTAGTTTAGATCGATCTCCTTCCCCCCAGTGTAGACCAAGGCGTTGTGAAGTCAGTGGGTCTACTTGTATGTAGAAAGTTAAACATGTGCCTAGGTGCTGTGTGAGATCAGGGCCAGAGGGCTCAGCACCTTGTAGGGTTGAGCCAATATTTAGGGCCCAGCCTTGGTTTGTTTATATGAGTGCTCCCGTTGACAACAATGGGGCTACTCTCTCTAGGCAAGGGTACTGTGGTCTTGCCTACTCATTGTAATAATTTATAGGCAATCAATTCTCTTAAAAGAAGAGCAAAAACATTTTTCATTCTCTTTTTATGAATGCTGAACTCTCTTCTTGTTGCAGCCAGTCTCATTGTTTTCTGTTTGCATCTGCTTTGTATCCTGTTTAAGGATCTGCAGTCCTGAAGGGAAATCTCTGAATGCTCAACTGGGCCCTTAAAATGTCCTGTATATATGCCAAAATGACGGCAAAAGGATAGGTGCTTGCAGCTTTCTGCCTTTCTTTGCATAGCCATATCTGCTGCAGCATTGTTACTCTCTCTCTTCTGAAAACCTCTGGTAAGAAATATAATATTCTCTAAGGGCTTGTCTACATTACTGCTTAAGTCGTAAGTGACATTGCTTGGGGGGGGTGAAAAAAACCACCCCCTGAATGACGTACATTACATCGACATAAAGCGGTGTCCTTGCCACACTACTTTGGTGGAAGATACTCTCCCACTGACATAGCTTTCACCTCTCATTGAGGAGGAGTCATTATGTTGACAGGAGAGCGCACTCTCATCAGCATATCGCATCTTCACAGACATGCTGCAGCAGTGCAGCTGCATTGATGTAGCCCAGTAGTGCAGACTACCCTAAGTCCAGGAAGGAATTTTGTTTTTTCCTGCCTTTAAAAAAAACAAAAAACCTTAATATTCCTTTTAGTTCAACCCAGCAGTGTTTAATCTCACATTGGAAATCCCAATACTGTGAATTTTTAAAATATTTTCTTTGTTACATCATTAAGCTTAATAATTATTAACAGAGTTTGACTCTTTCTTTCTCTCTCTCTCTCTTTCACATTCACACACACACACTTCACTTTGGGTTTTGGCTTGTGGAATTTCTTTCATGTATATGAAAGGTCTTTTTTCCCTAACTCACTGATGTTCAAGAGGACATCTAGTCCTCTGTGTTGTGTTTGAAACTAAAAGGTCTGTTTTGTTGCTGAATGCTACTTTTTAACTATTTAAATGCAGAAGAGTCTGATGAAGTTCTTAATCAGACGTTTATCACTGGCTCTAAATTCTCTGCTTAAAACAGCTGAAGTAGCCTTAAAAGTGATAGTTATTTTCCATTTCAAAGGTTTTAAGTTAAAAAAAATACACTATCCTGTTTTTAAATATGTTTATTGGAAATAATGTATGCCGGTTTTGGACCCAGTCCTACTTATATGAATGTCAATGGGAGTTTTGACACTAACTTCAATGGGGAGCAGGATCAGGCCCTTTGGGTGTTTGGTGCTCAGTTACAAGTTAGTGCTCACTCTAATCACCTTCTTCTCTAAAGGAAATAGATACTAAACAGGAACCATCTGGTAATACATTCTGTACCTCTTAATTACGACGTTTTGAGTGGCACCTAAATAAATTTCATTTACAAGCACATGACTGCTAGTCAAAAGCTCTGTTGATAATTTTAGTATTGTAGTATACCTGCCTGCTTAATGACTCAGGTCCAGTAAATTTAGGAATATTTAGATTTATATTAAAAAAAGGGATATTTTAAAAGTCACAAACCTGTTTCATTTTCATGCAATATATTTTTTTAAATGATCTAGAAATATACTACTACTATAGCTAGGTATACTTTTAAAAGGCAGTTTACTTCCTATTATCTTCAACAGATAAAATATTATAGAGGATAGTGATTTTTTGATAAACAGAATGAGTTCTTGTAGGTCTGCAGAAAGACTATGTTGTTATTAGTGTCCATGTTAGTTATTGTACAGTCTATATGTTCCTGTACAGATGTTTTGTAGTATTTAGACAATTTTCTCTTTGTTAGCTGCAGGAACAGATCAATATTACAAAGACAATAAGTGACTCAGTATATTAGTCTGCTGTCTTTTCATCTCGGATCCCTAGGTCTAAATCCAGTTGTTAGTTACAAGGTGAGGTGAGACTTAGTCACAAAGTTTGATTCTGAATCTTTATTGGAAATTCCCCCAAATGAGAATGAGGGTTTTAAATCCAGGGTTTTGGTTCCAGTCTATCTATAGTCACAAGTAAAAATGCCTTGGTTGTCTCAGACTGGTGGAAATTAGGCTGTATTATACAATCCACAGATAATTTGGCACAATTCTGCATGATTGGCAGTGTCCTCTACAGAAAAGCTCAGGACTGAAATAGCTGAGGTATTGCACATTCAGGCTAGAGGAGTATATGCAGAGATATGCAGGTTTGCGTACGTTCAGTGCCTGCTCACACCAAGCCTGGCTTTGGTTTGGTCACCGCTATTACCCCTTCACTTTTATGAGCACTTTTATGGGTTGGTGGGTAAAGTAGTTCTAGAGCAGCTGTTCTCAAACCGTGGGCTGGGACCCCAAAGTAGGTCGCGACCTCATTTTAATGTGGTCGCCAGGGCTGGTGTTAGACTTGCTGGGGCCTGTGGCTAAAGCCAAAGGATGAGGCCAGGGCTGAGGCCAGGTGGGCCAAAGCCCAAGGGATTCAGCCCCAGACAGGGAGCCTGTAGCCTGAGCCCCGCCACCCAGGGCTGAAGTCGAAGCCTGAGCCCTACCACTCAGGGCCGAAGCCCTTGGGCTTCGCCCCTGCATGGTAGGGCTCAGGCTTCGACTTGGGCTTTGGCCCTGGGCAATGGGGCTTAAGCTTCAGGCCCCCTTTGGCTTTGGCCTGCCCGCCCACCTGGGGCAGTGGAGCTTGGGCAGACTCAGGCTTTGTTGTTGTCAGAAGGGGGTTGTGGTGTGTCATAACCTTAGTCCCAGATTTGGACCTTAGCGTCCAAAATATGGGGGTTAGCATGAAAACCTCCAAGCTTAGTTACCAGCTTGGACCTGGTACCTGCTGCCACCACCCAAAAAATTAGAGTGTTTTGGGGCACTCTGGTCCCTCTGAAAAACCTTCCCTGGGGACCCCAAGACCCAAATCCCTTGAGTCTCACAACAAAGGGAAATAATCCTTTTTCCCTTCCCCCTCCAGGTGCTCCTGGAGAGATACACAGACACAAGCTCTGTGAAACTACACAGAGAGACTCCCCCTCTCTGTTCCCAATCCTGGAAACAAAAAGTACTTTCCTATTCCCCCAGAGGGAATGCAAAATCAGGCTAGCAATCCAACACACAGATCTCCCCGATTTCTTCCTCCCACCAATTCCCTGGTGAGTACAGACTCAATTTCCCTGAAGTAAAGAAAAACTCCAACAGGTCTTAAAAGAAAGCTTTATATAAAAAGAAAGAAAAATATAAATGGGCTCTCTGTATTAAGATGATACAATACAGGGTCGATTGCTTAAAAGAATATTGAATAAACAGCCTTATTCAAAAAGAATACAAATTAAAGCACTCCAGCACTTATATTCATGCAAATACCAAAGAAAAGAAACCATAGAACTTACTATCTGATCTCTTTGTCCTTACACTTAGAAACAGAAAATTAGAAAGTAGAGCTACTTCTCCAAAGCTCAGAGAAAGCAGGCAGGCACACCAAAGACAAAAGACTCAGACACTCAATTCCCTCCACCCAAAGTTGAAAAAATCCGGTTTCCTGATTGGTCCTCTGGTCAGGTGCTTCAAGTGAAAGAGACATTAACCCTTAGCTATCTGTTTATGACACGCCCCCCAAATTGCAGACAGTGGGGAAGCTCACTGGCAGCGATTTCCTTCTAGAACTTGAAAATAAACAGATTAATACAACACATAGACCTTTACATATACTCCTAAGTATATAACTAACAGACTTCTACATTTTAAGAACACTTTTTAACTACTGAATTCTGGGAAACTCTCACGGGAGAGTGCATCAGCTACTTTGTTAGAAGCTCCTGTGATGTGTTGAATTTCAAAATTAAAATCTTGGAGAGCTAAACTCCAACGAAGAAGTTTCTTGTTGTTTCCCTTGGCAGTATGAAGCCACTTTAGTGCAGCATGATCAGTTTGTAGTTGGAACCGCCGTCCCCAAACATATGGGCATAGCTTTTCCAGGGCGTACACAATGGCATAGCATTCCTTTTCACTGACTGACCAGTGACTTTCCCTCTCAGACAGTTTCTTGCTGAGAAACACGACAGGATGGAAGTTGTGATCTGTTGCTTCCTGCATGAGCACTGCTCCTATACCACGCTCAGATGCATCCGTGGTTACTAGGAATGGCTTGTCAAAGTCCGGGGCCCTGAGCACAGGGTCAGACATGAGCGTTGCCTTAAGTTGGGTAAAGGCCTTTTGACACTCATCAGTCCACTTAACGGCATTTGGCTGGGTCTTTTTGGTCAGGTCGGTCAATGGGGCAGCGATTTGGCTGTAGTGTGGTACAAATCGCCTGTAGTATCCGGCCAAGCCTAAGAAGGATTGGACCTGCTTCTTGGACCGTGGGGCAGGCCACTTTTGGATAGCATCCACCTTGGCCTGTAGGGGGTTTATGGTTCCTCGACCCACCTGGTGCCCCAGGTAAGTCACTCTGTTTTGGCCTATTTGACACTTTTTGGCCTTAACAGTTAGTCCTGCCTGCCTGATGCGCTCAAAGACCTTTTCCAGATGTAGTAGGTGTTCGGGCCAGGAGTCTGAAAAAATGGCCACATCATCGAGGTAGGCAACTGCAAATTCTCCCAGTCCAGCTAGTAGACCATCTACCAGCCTCTGGAAGGTGGCGGGTGCATTTCGAAGGCCGAAAGGAAGGACATTGAATTCATACACCCCCGCATGGGTGACAAATGCTGACCTCTCCTTGGCAGGTTCATCTAGTGGTACTTGCCAGTACCCCTTGGTTAAGTCTATTGTAGAGATGAACTGGGCACGTCCCAACTTTTCCAATAGCTCATCGGTACGTGGCATTGGATAGTTGTCCGGACGAGTTACAGCATTTAGCTTACGGTAGTCCACGCAAAAGCGTATTTCCCCATCTGGTTTGGGTACCAGAACCACTGGAGATGCCCATGCACTGGTAGATGGGCGGATTATACCCATCTGTAGCATGTTCTGGATCTCCCGTTCTATAGCAGCTTGGGCATGAGGAGACACCCGGTAGGGTGGGGTTCTGATTGGGTGAGCATTACCTGTATCAATGGAGTGGTATGCCCGTTCAGTCCGTCCTGGGGTGGCTGAGAACAATGGGGCGAAGCTAGTGCACAGCCCCTTGATTTGTTGCCGCTGCAGACGTTCCAGGGTGGTTGAGAGGTTCACCTCTTCCACGCCACCGTCTTTTTTCCCGTCGTAGTAGACACCGTCAGGCCACTCAGCATCATCTCCCTGGACTGTAAACTGACAAACCTGTAAGTCTCTGGAATAGAAAGGCTTGAGAGAATTAACATGGTACACTTTAGGCTTTAGTGAGGAATTGGGAAATGCTATGAGGTAGTTTACAGCTCCCAGGCGCTCTTGGACCGTGAATGGCCCTTCCCATGATGCTTCCATCTTATGGGCCTGTTGCGCCTTCAAGACCATAACCTGGTCTCCTACCTTGAAGGAACGTTCTCTGGCATGTCTGTCATACCAGGCCTTTTGCTCTTCTTAAGCATCCTTTAGGTTCTCTCTAGCAAGGGCTAAAGAGTGTCGGAGGGTGCTTTGTAGGTTGCTTACAAAGTCCAGAATGTTAGTTCCTGGAGAAGGCGTAAACCCCTCCCATTGCTGCTTCACCAACTGTAATGGCCCCTTAACCTCGTGACCATACACAAGTTCAAATGGTGAAAACCCTAAACTGGGATGTGGTACAGCCCTGTAGGCAAACAGCAACTGCTGCAACACTAGGTCCCAATTATTGGAGAATTCGTTGATGAATTTTCGTATCATGGCCCCCAAAGTTCCATTGAACCTTTCCACCAGGCCATTGGTTTGATGGTGGTACGGGGTGGCAGCCAAGTGATTCACCCCATGAGTTTCCCACAGTTTTTCCATGGTCCCTGCCAGGAAATTAGACCCTGAATCTGTAAGGATGTCAGAGGGCCAACCTACCCTGGCAAAGATGTCTGTTAGGGCCAGGCACACAGTGTTAGCCCTGGTGTTGCCTAGAGCTACTGCTTCTGGCCATCGGGTAGCAAAGTCCACTAAAGTCAGTACGTACTGCTTTTCTCTGGGCGTCTTTTTTGGGAAAGGGCCCAGAATATCCACAGCTACTCGCTGAAATGGGACCTCAATTATGGGGAGTGGCTGGAGAGGGGCCTTGACCTGGTCTTGGGGCTTTCCCACTCTTTGGCATACCTCACAAGACCGGACATACTTGGCAACGTCCTTGCCCATCCCCTCCCAGTGGAAGGACTTCCCCAACCGGTCCTTGGTTCTGTTCACCCCAGCATGGCCACTGGGATGATCATGGGCAGGTGAAAGAGACATTAACCCTTAGCTATCTGTTTATGACATGGTGCAATGAAGTTCGAGAACCCCTGTTCTAGAGAATAGTAACCATGCCGGAATGCACTTGGTCTAAAAGGCTGCACACTTCTCATCCTCTTGGCAGCTTTTTCAAGTACAGCCTAACAGAATTCAGGACATAAGTTACTTATGCAAATATGGAAATTAGATAACCCCATTAACACCCTGTACAGGATGTGGGCATAATAACCATCACATCAACGCCTTTGTTTCACAGACCCTGCAAAGAATTTTGAACTATTGCATAAACTATGTTGACTTTCACTTACTATGTGCTTGTACAGTGCCTAACACAACAGGGCCTCAATCCTGGTTGGGGCTTATAGATGTTATTATATTACAAATAATACTAATTCTGTGCTGTTAGTAAATTTGGTCAATAATATACCATTGTTTCCTAATGTGCTTCCAAAAGGGAAAAAAATAAGAGATTAAAATAGTGTATTTGCCAACTAACTAACTAAATAAAGTAAGGAGAAATATGCAGCCTAACATCTTGTTGGCCATTTGTTTGGGATAAATTTCATACCTTTCTCAGAGCTGCATAAAAAGCAAAATATCCTTACTCCTAAATTCATGATAAAAAAAAAATAGTACCCTCAACAATATTCCATATTGTTTGTTTTTCATTTGCAGCTGATCTTGTCTTTTTCTTTAGGCCTGTGCCTAGAAACTTCATACAATCCTTAATCCACTTAGCAACTCAGGGCTGAAAATACGTTTAAATTCACAGAGGCTCTGATAAAATAGGAAGAGACAGGATATAGATATGATCACCCCCAAAACAAGTTTGTACAGTCAGATTTCAGTACAGTTAGCTATCTGATTGGAAGGCAGGAAATCCACAGCATACCACACACTATTCTAAGGCACAATATTATATCTGGATTTGCAGCTGATATTTAAAGAGGGCACTTGCTTCACTTATGAGATTAAAGGCAAGTGTTCTCTTTTAAAAATGAAGTCCTGCTGTGTTTTGCACCTTTTGACACTTATTAATTTAGGTCATTACAAAGAGGCTAATTAAAAAAAGAATGTAAAACAAAAGAGTCGTTTGTCTGTTGCAGAGCTTAGTTCTTCATGTACGCTGACTGGAGGCAGTCAGTATTTAAACGTTGGGTACAGAAAGCAGTGATAGCCACTAGGGCATGCTTGGAGCTGGTCATGGCTTTTGGCTAGACTGTGGTCCATCTCATTATGCACCTCATAAAGAAAATAAGTCATTGTCATCAAAATTAGCTGAAGCTGGAATTTACATTCATGGAAATTTTGGTTTCACCACTGTCCTCTGGGGCTGGACAATAACGGAAACCTTTTACCAGCTGCAGTTAAAGTAAGTGAAGTTCAATAAATGCTTAGTGCTTCATTAAGGCATTTCTGAACTTACTGTGCTATAGATAAGTAATATTTTACAACTGAGGAGAATTTTGTGCAAACAGCTTGTGAAGTTCCTAGTTCACAAGGTACAGTACGCACATCAAAAAAGTATATTTTAAAAAGACCCACCTTTTATAAGTGCTATTTATCCCCTAATGATGCTTCTGTTCCTCTAAATGGACTTTTTGTTACTAAGCAGCCTATCTTTCATAGGGAAATGTTATCTTTTCACAACAGTAAAAATCCATCTATGGGACTGAACTGGTTCAGCATAATTTTTTAGCTCTACAGAATTTTCAGAATGAAACTCTTGCCCGGGTTTAGGGTTTTCTTACAAATCTGAAAGTTGGACGATGTTTGTCAGTCCAAGGATTCATGAAGGGCCGCTGAATCTTCCTGGTCAACCCATGACCAATTCCAAGAGAACACTGGTTTTCATCAAAGCTATGAGAAATTCAGGGATAGGGGACTTTTTATTTTTTTTGAAAATTTTTTGTGGCTTTCATCCAAACTAGGGTGAAATTTCAGAATTTTACATGAGTTTTACTGTGAGAACTTACATTCATTTGAACCCAGGAACAAAAAGCAACATTTCAGGGGTAGTTAAATAAAGAGGGTCTGTTCACACAAACCTCTGCAAAGCAAAACTATTGTGCTTTGCACAACTGTGCATAGATCTGGAATTCCCAATCCAGGTTATGGTAATTCCTCCAGAAGGGTGTATGTACTCTTTTGGTTTCTAATGCTTATCTGAGGCACAATGGGCATGGATAGCTCCTGAAGATATAAACTAGACAGTGTTTCTGAAAGTTATTCATCAATCAGCAATGATTTAAAATAATAATAATAATAATAATTAAAAATCCGATGATCATGATGTCATTTTAAGGCCCTGACTCATCCAAGTGTTTAAGCATGTGCCTTATCTTAAGAGCATAAGTAGTCCCATTGACTTAAATGTAAAATTAAGCATGTGCTTAAGAGCCTTCATGAATTAGGGCCTTGGAACTGAAAAAACTAAAGGAGTTAATGAAACTTATGGAAAGGGTGAGGAATACCATCAAAATCTGGACTACTGGGGTAATGACACATTAAGATCTAGATTCTTGGAGTATCAGAATGTAGACCCCAGCACTCAGAAAAAACATATGGTAACATGGACTATCAGGATCCAAGTATATGTCCACCCATCCTCTCCCTAGATGCTTGGCTTTCAGGAGGCTGCATGGAGACACCACTCAGACATCTTACCGTTGGCCAACAGTAGGATAAAGATAGAAGCATGCTCTGTTTCAGAATGTGGGGCGGGGGAGAACACAAGGAAATTTTAGGGGG